>NW_027551558.1:14934607-15027917 GCF_008692635.1 Crocuta crocuta | reverse complement strand
TTATATATATATATATAAGCTTACTGTCATGTTTAAAATGATCCTGCATCAAAAGGGTTGCTTTTAGTGCCAATGGAAATTCCCATAGATGGTCTGTGTGAAGTGGACAGCCAGAAAACCAAAAGTTGAGGGGCATAAGGAATACCAACTCAAAGAAGAGGTGATTCCCAAATAAAAAGAGCTACAGTCTGAGGGCTCAGCCAGTCTCTGAAGAACCCATAAATGCCACAAGAGAGTCACTTTACTTATCAGGCATCAGGCAGGTAAAGCAGTCTTCTAATAATATTAGCCATATAAGAATGCTCTGTTCCATTACCCCTCTTCTTTACACTACAACACTGTAAGGGTCAGCAAGAGACTCTCGTAAGCAAGAGGACAGGGTAGCAAGCCAAAAGGATGAATCTGGTTGCATTCTGCTCCCTGAAGACAGGAAAACTCCATTCAATTAAAGTTAAACTCTTGCTAAATATATTGGAAAGAACATCTGGCTTTCTGTAACGGGTTTATATTTGTGGCTTAAGGAAACCATAGGGCTTTCTGTTACCTCTGAGTCACTGGAACATTCAAGGGTTTAGAAGGAGAAAATTTTTCAGTGAATTAATTTTAAAGGGTCAATGGGAGGTAAAAATAAATTGAATTTGTAATGAGATCCCCCTTTTCTAAGAAAAAAAATGACATCAGAGTTTTAGTAAGCTGACTGAGGAAGGGGAAAGTAGTATAGAATAGATGGAGAAGANTAATAACACTACATGAGACAGTGGGAGAATGAGGAGGCTTTTCCGGTGTTGGAGCACCTGGAAGTTAAGAGATAATTCTGTTACCTCCAGAGCTTTGGGGATATAAAAAGAGGTAAAAAATGAGTCAAAACCCTCTATTTCACCCCTATAGTTTACCTTCAGTATTGCCTTCAACTAAATGTTAACTTTGTTAATCCTCACCTCATCTACAAAATGGGAAAAATAATGCTTGAGAAATATAATAAAATATGTAATAAATGTGATAAAATGGATAATACATATAACAATATATGAACTCACCATAAGTTAAAAATGAAATGTAGTTATCTAAAAGAATGAATTAACAAATGCTCAGCTCTGGTGTAAGAGTAGAAGAAGAGATAAGCTTCACATCTCAGAAACACAAACCAGATGCTACATTAGAGCTGAATCTCCCCATGTAAACATTGTTTTGTGTGTATTTTCTTTTAATAATCAAAGTCATGTTTAAATATTAAGTAGATGGTTTTATTGCCTCAAGGACCAGTCTGGACGTAGATTGGCACAAACCTGTTGGGGTAAATAATCCTACTTGCTATTCAGTTTAGTGTTTACCAGCAAGCATTCAGTCAGAGCCCTGTGCTAACAGCTGCTGGCAAATCTTCCCATGATGGCTGAGTTCAAATGAATACCAAGACAGTGTCAGCTGCTGGCTTTCATTAGATTCTCTTTGAGTCAAATATTAAAACAAGGCCACCTGATAGAGTCATCTTGGATTCCTGCAGAAAGGGACTAGAGGTGCTGGAAGCAAAATGAGGTGCAGGTGGGATAGCATAATAAGTTCTGCAATTTACAAGTGTTAATATGAAAAATCAGAATGTGAACCTCACTGGAAAGGATCTATAGGCTATTTATCTATTCAAAGTGACCTTGTAATCTGTAAGTCATTAAAGTGATAGCAAAGAACATGAATGCCACCCTGTGGCTACCAGCAGAAATTATACTTAATGTAACAATTTTACATAATTAGAGGGTAATAGGAATGTGATTAAAAGAAAGTGTGCAGATGCCAGGAGAAAAGAGGAATGGCCAGGATAAACAGTTATCACTGCTAAAATATGACTCAAGGAAGCATTACCCAAAATAATAAGGAAAAAACCTCCCCAGTCTTTCTAAATAACGTAAGCAAAAAAAAATAACTTCTGATTATAGACACACAAAGCATTAGACAAGGACATAAATAGATCACTGGTAATAAAGGAGAGAACAGAGAAGTTATGTCTTCTGGCATCCTTATCATTCAAGCATACTGAGATTATCTGAGACCCTCACATATACACAAAGATGATTATCCCTTCATGTCCATGTGCATCTTCTTATACACAAATGTGCACATTCCAATTCACAGATACATACATATATCCTTTTTTTTGAGTTTTTTCTACATTTGACTACTGTAAAACAATTGATGATTTCATTCATTTATTTACCAGATTTTCACAGAACCAGTACCTGTCCTAAGTTCTGGATCCATGACAGTACAGGTCCCTGCCCTCACTGAGCTTCCATTCTATGTGGATCAACTGACAAAAAACAAACAAGTAAACACCTATCAGGTGGTTCTATTCCATGGATAAAAATTAAACTATGTAAATGGAATAGTGAGTGTTGGAGGGTAGAGAATGGGGGAGAGCTTCTTGAAGACATTATAAAGTCTGACGGATGTCATGAGGGAGGAAGTCCTATGGACGAGGCAAGGAAACTTTCAGGCAAACGATAGTGCAGTGCAAAGGCTCTAAAGTCAAGTTTGCTGTGTTTGTTTGTGGAACAATGAGGTCAATGCACACAGAGCAAGTTAGAGGAGGGTTTGGGGATGAGGAAGGACACATTATAACAAGGAGAGGGTAGCTGGACACATAGGGCTTTATGGACAATTTTTATGACTTTGGTGCTTACTCAGAATTAGAGCTTTCTGGCATGCTATGATTTTTAAAGAATTAGTCTGATGTCATTGTGGAAAAGGAACTATAAGAGCAAAATCAAGGTAACCATTTCAGTAGCCCAGCAGATGATGGTTGTAACTTGGTTCAAGACAAAAGCAATGAATAGAGTAATGATAGTCACATTTTGGACATATAATAAATGTAGAATCAAAATAATTTACAATTGGATTCACTATAGTTATGCCAAAAACAGAACAGTTGAAGGTGGTAGGCTGAATCACCAGAAGAATGAAGTAGTCATTCAGTGATTTGAATAAGACTGAGGGAAGCATGTTAGGTGAGGCTACCTGGGAGTTTACTTGGGACATGATAAGCCAGGGCATTTGTTTTAGCTATTTAAATACAGGTGTTGGATTGAGGAGTAGGGTTACCATATTTAGCAAGTAAACCACAGATGTCCAGTATGAATATCAGAAAAATAATAACTTTAATGTAGTATGTCCCAAGTATTATATTTATTTATGCTAAAAAGTTATTTAATGTTTATCTGAAATTCAAATTTAGCTGGGCATCCTAAATCTTATTTGGCAATGCTGGTCAAAGAAGGCATTTGAGTTTCAAGTATGGAGTTCAGGGAAGAATTCTTATTGGGGATGTAAATTTAGAAATCATCATTAGATAGATGGTATTTTAAAATTGAGGCTAAATGACATTGCCCAGGAATGAGCATGCTGAGAAAAGAGATGAAACCTAAGAATATGCTTTGGGCCACATTCAGAAATAAATAGCACAGTGTGATTATCAGGCTTCCAATCATCTAAGACTTATTAGTCTTTGAACATGAGCCACAGAATTATCCACATCTGAACCTCTCAAAAGCAGACAAAGGCCAGTTATGAAGCTGCATTTCTCTCAATGTGTCTCTAATACCACTTTTCCCCATACGTTATCCCTTCTATTGCATCATGAGCTTCTGTAAAAGACAGTGACAAATAGGCAGCGTCTCACACATTCCATCCTAGGTCACCATAGTAACAAAGGTTCTGAAATTATTTAATCTACTTTCAAATTCCATCTCCAAGGTGAGCAAAACCAATGTAAGAGAAGAAATATTAGGCCAGTGAAGGCCAGTGGAATATTGAACTTTTAATGCCAGTGTTTTGAATTTTAAGACAAAGAACATGAAAGTTTGTGTAGATTTCCATTTTATTTCACTTAGAAATACTTCAAGTTTCTAAATGGAAAGACAGAGTGTCACCTGGAAATTAATGAGCAGTCAATTTGGAATAAATGAAGCAGACTATCCATAATGTGGCTATAGGAATGTGGAGCTTTATTCCTGCACACAGATGCCAGGGGTGCCTGGCTGTCCACCAAATGTACACCCCCTTACCATCATTCCTCCCTTCAGTGTTCAGGTGGATTCATCCTCTCGTCCATGCATAAGCTAATCAGAGTGGTAGAATGCGGAGTTCATAGAATAACCTGCCTTTGCTGTCCAAGAAATTATGGTTTGTGTTTTGGGTCTGCTCTTCCTAACTGTATAACCTGAGACTTGTTAATCAATGTCTCAGACTTTACATTTTTCCATCTGCAAATTGGGAGTACTAATAATACCTGGCATCCAACAATCTTGTATGGATTAAAGGAGAGGAGCCTATTAATCCATCAGCAGAGGACCTGCCATATGACGAGTGTTCAGTAAGTGTTTGATATCAGTTTTTTTACATTTTTTAATGTTTTATTTATTTCTGAGAGAGACAGCATGAGCAGGGGAGGGTCAGAGAGAGAGGGAGATAGAGAATCTGAAGCAGGCTCCAGGCTCTGAGCTAGCTGTCAGCACAGAGCCCTATGCAGGGCTTGAACCCACCAACCATGGGATCATGACCTGAGCCAAAGTTGGATGCTTAACCGACTGAGCCACCCAGGCACCCCTCATTTTTATAATCATTTTATAGTTGTTAATCATTGCCTGTATAGGATATAAATACTCACAGGTAGGAGTGAGAAATAGCACAATAGTACTCAAAGCATAACAAAATGGAAGGGGGGAAAAGAAACAAGAAAAAAGTTTCACGCAAGTCTTCCGTATCTAATTACCTCCTGAGCTGCCTGCTTTGTAATATGGGGTGAATCCTCCTTTAATGGAATGACTGGCTGGTAAATCACAGCTGTCACTCTCGGCCTAGTCCATGGCTTCAGGAGTGCTCCACTATTCTTGACATTGCTTTACTGACAGAGCATTGTCCCTGGGCATTATAATACATCTTCTAACATGAATTTGGAAAACTAATTTACAGAAAGAAATATAATTAATGAATAAATATGCAGTATATAAACTTTAAATATGGAGATTGCAAGTGACCATTAAAGCAATCACCAAATTCTACTTTCATCATGAGAAGATGTCTAACACTTGGGGCAAAGGGTAGAGTGTGATTTGGAGGCAGCCTCTATACTCCCCAGTATTTGGGCTTCCCTATTCTCAGTGGCTATCTTCTCAACAATCAGAAGCTCCTCTCTAAAACCAAGTGAATGCTTACAGAAAAGGTTTAGGGATCTTCCTAGTGCCCCGTCTCACACTGCTCCCTGGCCTGCGCCACAGTGTCATTCCTGCTTCCCCCATCCTTTCCTCTTCATTGCCAGCAACAGTTTCCCAGCTTCCCATCTCCCTGAGTAGTGAAATGCTGCAAACCTGCCCAACTGCAAAATGGCAACAGTGTTTCCTTGTGACTGCATCACCTGTGACAAGATCATGAGCTGCATCATCTGATGAATAATCACTCTAGACTGAAGAAGAGGAAAACTTAATTATTGCATACTACCTATCAATAGGAACACATGATGGTATTATTTCTTTTTAGGGAATAGTGATAGATTAGTTTGGTCCACATATTAGAAGGTAAACATGTATGCAGAAAGATAATCATTGTAGGTACTAGGCTGAGCTACATGAAATTGCTGGTATTTGACCTTTTTTTCCTACAATACAGCAATTCACACAGTTCAACCTAATAGAAACATTACATTGTTTCACAAAGTGCATATTGCCTCTGGAGGAAAGAAAGTGCTGGAACATTGAACTATTTGCCATCACAGAAAGACACTGGAGGCAATCATTGTGGTTCAGAGGAACCCAAAAGTTCTCCAAATACCTTCTCAATATTCAGAATGAAGAGACCTGAGCTAACATTGTATCCCCGTTTTATAGGTGTGAAGTTTAAAGGACTGCTATAGATAAATTGACCAACCATAATGTAAATTGACAGCTAACACATTTTTCATCATTTAGTGCTCAATTGTTGGCATAAAAAAATTTACTTTAGAGCTTAATTTTAAAAAATTAGGGAACCTGTTGCAGAGAAAGAAAAGGTAAGGTACCTAAGTGTTCAGAAGACAGAAGAAGGGGGGTTGACTCACTCAGTATGCACACTAAAGTCAGTAATGGCAATCACTGACCCAAAGACGTCTCCCTCTGTGTTTAGAAATCAGTCAATTCATCTCCATTCTCTCACCAGATTCAAAGTATGTGTTTCTAAGGCACAACTTTCTTTCCCTTCAAAAACAAGTCTTGGTGAGTAGATGTCAGCCCTGTTACATAAGAAAAAACAAAAATTCCCAAAGACTGCTTCAAGGCAGGGAGAAAAGAAAATCAATGTATCACCATGAAACAGAAAATCAGGAGGCTTGGTTCAAAAGAACATTCTAAATAGTCCTTTTTCTCACTCATGAGGATGGCCAAGATGCTCATGTACCATATGTGGGCCAGTCATTAGATTTAAACTCCTTCAGAATCTCAGAATTAAGAATTGAGCTTAAATCAATATACTCCTACATAAAGTGTTTCAGTTTTTATTAAAGTTTTTAAAAAACATATTCTCAACCAATATCATATCACCTCATGAGACAGGAAAAAAAATGTTAGCCCTATGCATAGCCAGGAAATGTAGAAAATTTTTGCTAATAAGGAAATTGATGCTCATGTATTTGCCTAACACCTTGCAAGCATTCCAAGAACTACAACCAGAATCAAGGTCTTCTGATTATTCCATATCAGAAATAACATTCTTTGGATCTAGAGAGATCTGAGTGCCAGCTCTACAACCAGTTGATCTATAATCATCTGAGTCTGTTTTATTAGCTGTAAAATGTGAACAATTGGGTCTATTTCATGGGGGCCACAAGGTATGTCTGATTAATATTGGTTCTCTTTTCCCCTGCTTCTTGAAGAGGAAGGATCTATGATGGGGAGGTGAAGGGAAATGAGCAGATATTCCAAGTGGCTAACCATGAAAAGCAGTCAAGGAAAAGAGTTTTGTGGGTCAAAGTTTGAAACTACAAGAAATGTCTTAGGTGGCTGGGTGGCACAGTCGATTAAGGGTCTGACTCGGTTTCTGCTCAGGTCATGATCTCACAGTTTGTGAGTTTGAGCCTGCATGGGGGTCTGTACTGATAGTGTGGAACTTGCTTGGGATTCTCTCTCCCCCTCTCTCTGCCCCTCCGCCACTCACATTTTCTCTGTCTCTGTCTCTCTCAAAATAAATAAATAAGTGTAAAATTTTAAAAAAAGAAAAAGAAACTACAAGAATGTCTTTTGGAGCTTTGGTACTCCTATACAGTGCTGTTACTCAAATAGGTAATGGTGGTTTCAGTCTGAAGCTGACATCCTTAAGGTTGTTCACTTTCTCTATTAAACATGAATAATATGCTTTAACCTGGGGATTAAATATACTTTAAAACCTAATTAAAAATGAAGATTACAATCTACTTCCCTCATCCAAAGAAAACAAAATACAAAAGAAATTGCCCTACAGGTTAATGCAAAAAAGAACTTGTTATCTTGATTCTTTTACTTTTCTAAAACATTTAAATTCAAACCTAAATTGAATACTGGATTGCTTGAAAAATACAACATGGCCATCTCTAAATTATACTTATTTAGAGAGGGAACCAAAGAAACAGAAACTCTGAAGGAGCAGATTACCTGAAAGTATTTACTTGCCATAAAGATCAGAATATGGGCGATGTCATATGATTTTAGAAATAACAAACTATTTCTTCATGAGCAAATGCATCTTTGAGGATGGTAAACACAAGAAGCTATCAATTTGGTACAAATTAATTCATCAGCTAGTTGTCACCTACATTCTAAGTGGAACATTAAGAGAATGAGCTGTGGGAGTAATAATCCCAACAATAATAAATAACAATATTTGGGGCGCCTGGGTGGCTTAGTCAGTTAAGCGTCCGACTTTCGCTTAGGTCATGATCTCGCGGTTCGTGGGTTCGACCCCCGCGTCGGGCTCTGTGCTGACTGCCAGCTCGGAGCCTGGAGCCTGTTTCAGTCTGTGACTCCCTCTCTCTCTGACCCTCCCCTGCTCACGCTGTCTCTCTCTCTCTCTCTCCTAGAAATAAATAAAAAATAATAATAACAATATTTATGTGACAACACTGAATTCAAAGGAAACACTCAGTAGTCTAAGGCAGAGGAAGAGAGATCACCAACATATTCCCCTTACCTTCTGCATGGATATGCCACTCTGTATTGTAATGTTTAGGATGTTACCTGCTATTTTTAAATTTTGATAAAATTTATTTATTTATGATTTTTTTCATTCAACAACAATTTTGAGCACCAACAATTTTCCATGCACAGTGCAAAGGCTTGAGGAGGAAAAGGGCTGACTAATTAATAGCCACCATTCTCAAACAGTTGAAAATATAAACTGTGACATATAAACCTGTTTCAAAATAAGTTCACATTCCCTAAACCACAGATAGTAGAAGAGGCATTAGGGAATCACCAACTGAGCATTAAAAATTAATGTTAATATCTCATACTATCAGGCATTAGTTGGATGGGTTATAGTACATGTTGTAATGGAAAAGGATGACATAATTTAAAATTTAAAAATAACAGTATTGAGTTCTGGTTAAGAATGTAAGAAATTGTTCACAGTATATTAAATGAAAAATCGGGTTTAAAACACTGCATCAGTTATACCCCAACACTTAGTGGCTTAAAGTAATGATATGAGATATTTCATAAATCTTTTGGTTGGCCAAGGAGGCCTTCTGCTGCAATCTTCTGGAATCACTGATGCAGGAAGGCTATGCTCACATGGGTCAGGGCTTAGGTGGAATACTAGGAAAACTGTTTTTCCCTATTAATGTGGTCTTGTATCCTCATGAAGGCTAGAGCAGGTGGTTATCAAGCCTTCCACTGCATCATGCTTCCTGGTGTCCCACCTGCTGATAAGTCACAGAGCTAATCCCAAAGTCAATGTGGGAGTGATAGGCATTCACAGAAGGATGACTCAGCAGTAGCCATACATAATCTACCACAAATTGCAAGCCATTATGATCACACTAACACACACACAGTCTGAAGGAAATACACCAAAATATTAATTTACCTTTAGGAGGGTGGACAGTGACTTTGAAAGTACTTTTTCTTTATCTTTAATGTGCTTTTTAAAAAACACTTTTATAATTATCATATATAGATGCATTATTTCTATTAAAAATTCAAAATTAGTTCAAATACAATATTCTGTGGATATTTCCTATCCAACAATAAAGAACTGGTTCAGCCATTAAAATATCTGACTGATGCATATTTCATAGCAAAAATACCTTCTCTCCCTCATTTTTCTAGAAAGAAATTTGCAGTAATCCCATTGCTATTTTTTCACAACTTTGCTAAACATCACTGATACATTTAGTCCTGAAAGTTTGAACATGAGTCATGTGTTATTCAACAAAAATTACAGTAATACTAGCATGCCTTCAGGCAGTGATTTAAATATGCACACATATTTGTAGCCAAATCAAGTTATAGTTAGGAGGGTCACCTCGTTCTTCAGTAATACGGTCACTGCTAAAGCTAATGTGCTTTTGGTCTTCTGATTATCCTCACTCCTTTTTGGATCAATCATTTCTTCAGGCTGTCTTTGTTCTAAAGACTTACCTCACTAGCTCAGCCCACACTGATACCTCCTTTTTGCTTTGATCACTGGGTTATGATCAGTTTTGCATAGTCTTTCAGTGCCTTATCTTGTGTATGTGCAGACCCTCCCTGGTCACTGGGGTTACTCAAATCATTGAAACCTCTCAGATGCTCTGAGCTTTTTGTGTAGCATTTAAAATAGGTTTTATTATCTAAGTGCCTTCAAATTTCAATTCGTTGAGCCTTTGGATTTTCAAAGGTAAGAAGCAATCCCAGTTTCCATCTTTTCCCTTGTAGCAGCAGAGACAGATACATAGATGTCCTTCTTATGAGCACTCATCATTCCTTTTGAGTGGTGACTTCACTTTTTGGTAAGGGAAGTTTTCTTACTCGTGGAAGTTTTAGCCAGTGTGTCCTCATTTTGGAGATTTGTGAAGGGCATTTGGCAAGAATGCACTCTAGTAAATGATGAAACATCTCTGCAGTGGTAGCTTTTACTCATCACAAATTGAACAAACTCATTTTGAAGACCCCTTCTCCTTCCCTTCTTTTCAGTTCCTGAGTGTCCTTTCTATATTCTAGAGAAAAGAGAGAATGGCTTTGGCAGAGGGAAGACTTAGACAATAATATTCCCTGGAGTAAAAATCTTACATCTCCATAATGCATCCAGAGTGGAGGCAGGCAGCTCTGGATGCATTATGGAGATGTAAGGAAATGGAGCTGTTTCAAAAGCAGTAAAAGTTTCTTTTATATAGTCTCCTCTTTTTTATACTAGCTGTTTAAATCTGAGTATTTCCTAGCTTTTTACAGATGATAAAATAGGTGGAAAGAATGTTTATCTAATAAAGTGCATGCTATTAAACAAGCAATTTGGTTTTGAAAAAAAAGGTACATCATCACTTTCTTCCACTGGCATCCAAAGTAGGATTGAGAAGACTTTTATTTATTTTTTCTTATGTCTTCTTGTTCTTTTTTAATCTCTACCTCTCCTTCAGGGTTCAGTGTCCATATTTGTGCCTAGACACTGCCAAAAGAACATGGTGATGATCCCATCATCATGGTGATTATCGTCAGTGGTCTCTCCTTCGTTACCATGATCCTTTTTCTGCAAGACTTGAATAGAGAGAGGACTGCCTGCATTCAAAGCCTGGTTCTGTCACTTCTTATCTGGGCAAACTCAGGCAAGTTATTTTACTTCTAAGCATTTGGATTTGTCTTAATCTACAACCAAACCTACCTCCTAAGTTTGTTGTGAGATTAAATGAGTTAACACATTAAAAAGCACTTTGAACAGTGTTTATCACATTGCAAGCACTCAGTGAATGTTATTTTATCTGTATTCATTTCTTACACTCCTTGACAATAGCATCCATGTCTAATGTCTCTCCGAAGTATCTAACTTAGAAGAGTCTACTCCCTCCACAACTAAGGATGCTTGGACCACCCTAAGAAATAGAAATAGATCTAAAGAAATAGGAATAGATCTAGAGAAAACTAAAGCTAACTTAAGAACTTAATGCAACAAAATTTTATAGAGTCATAGAAACCAAAAGGAAATTAAAAATGGCCCAACCAAATGTTTATCAATGTTGGAAATACAATCAGAGTAATATCCATCACCCCTATCACACATACACACATGCTTAACTCTCTCACTTCCTCCCTATCTGACATCCACCAAACCCCAATCCCAGATTCTGTTAAGATTCATTGAAAGCTCCAACTATGTGTATTATTAAAAAAAAAAAAAACCCAATCAGATGATGTGTACCCACTCCTTGTCACTAGAGTCTACATAACCTAACTCTCTCAGTTTATGAAGGATAAACGAGACCAAGAAAGGAGCAATAGCTCTGCCAAAAAATGTTGCTAATTATTGGGATGAGTGTTTCCCAGCTCTCGTTCCACCTCTACTATTTTAGGATCTCCAGCTTCTTGTGAAGTATACTTGCCCCCACATAAAATAATTTCTGGCAGCCTCGAGGGGATAGCCCATGTATACTCAATATCAAACTGTCCTAACAGCCATTGCATGGCTTCTTCTTCTTCTCTTGGTCAGCAATTTGAATTACTAACTCTTGTTCTAGTTAATGATGGGTCCATGGCACCTGCAGGTCCTATGGCATCTTTCAGGTACCATTGCTACTTCTGCTGAGCATGAACACTGCCACTCCCATCTATGTTGCTATCTTCCATTTGACACCACTGCCTCCCACTGGGCACTGTACCTCCACAAACACTCTGGGACCTATAAGGCATCAAAGGTATGTCTTGTGTGGTATGTCTTCTTACACAAAAGACCAAAGTAGTACAACTTATTTTGAAGTCTGTCTCCAGATTCCAAAATAACTCTTCAAGTTCTTATTTATGGCTCCTATTTTCTACCCTTGTGTCTCTTGCTGGGCTTGCATATGAAAATAAGTAGATAAAAAACACAGTAAGGAATTCAGACAACTAAGAATCAGATGTCCTAACCACTCTACTTTTCTGCCTATGGCTAGTTTATAAACTGACTAAAATTATATGTAAAAATGTTGCATGTATGTACATGTTTCTTTCTGGTAACAAATATGAGATACTCAAAGGGCCAAAGAAGGTCAAAGCTTTCTTTATGTTGAGATTTCCTATACAAAGCCCTACAATCTCTTATGAAAACAGACCCTTGCTACATCTATCCCACTGGGTCACCAAACCTGCCAAGATGTGTGTACACCTCAGCAGTGGTTACAGCTCAGGCCTCCAGGCTACTAGCTATAAGTAGCATAACGAGGACCATGTGTTTAGCTGTGTTGAGCTGATATAAACAATAAGATCATGTGCTTCTCACTTTCCTACATGAAATCTTTCTTGGTGACTGAAGACCCTATGACACTGGGGGCTAAAGAGATAGAAACTGAAAGAATCCAATCCATAAGAATGGCAAGAAGACTATAAGCCCAGTTGGTAGAAGCCACCTTTCTGGGGGCTGATGAAAAGTGCATCTCCTCCCACCTGCATCTACTCAGGCAGCCCCATGGGGTGATTTAGCATGCTGCAGCTGTGCAGATTTCCATCTCTGATAAAACTTTGCCTGAGAGCTATTTGCTGATGATTGTCAACAATCAAATGAATTATAGATGATGTTGGTAAACAAAATGCTGCCTTGATGAATGATGAGTTGGCTCTATTCTGACACGACTGCTAAGTCATTCAAAGCGCTGATTAAACCCATTACTGTAAAATAATCACCATCCATTACCTTTAATGTCGTGAACTGACAACCTAGTTAAGGCAGCTGATGGTGTCAGCAAAGTGATTTGTTGTACTGCATGTCCATCGACAATAAATCACTCCGATAAATCAATGAACAGTAGCAATAAAACAATATATTTTCATATTTCTTGACATTCAATTACAGAGTGTGTATACTGACTTATTCTTAAACACAAGCACTGATATGGAAGGATTCAGCATTCACCAGCAATGAACACAGGATTAATTCTATTTTAACCTAGACTGGAGGAGGCTTGCATAATTGTGTATGTGTGTGCATGTGTGTGCGCCTTCTTCAGCTACTTACCATAGTTGCTGCTGCCAAGATAACACATTACACAAACATAATGATGACACTAAAGATGATTCTGATCCTTAACGTAGATAAGGAAAGGGAGTAACATAGAACAATGACCAACAGACCAAAACTTAGGTAGGGAAAGGCAATAACCTTGAATAACAACCAATGGACCAAGAATTGGAAGACCCAAGAACCCATTTTAAACCAGGTATTTGACTTTGCACAAGTCACTTAACTTTTCTGGGATTTAGTTTCTTCATATCTAAAGTAGAGATAATACTTCCCTACTTCAGGGAGTGATTTTGATCAATCAAATGATGAAGTAATATATATGAGAATCCTTTGCAAAATGAAACACCTTCTTCAAAATTTAGTTTTCATTTTCCTTATTCTGAAGCGACTATTAGCTTTAAAACTCTGTCAACTTATAAGCTGAGGTCTCTTTCCAGGTTTAGAGGTCTTATAACAATTAGCTAACTCAAACATTAGCAAAATCAAATTTTAATACAGTAATATTTTAGATATTGAATCTTTATATATTTACTGACATTATCTAGCACTTAATTTTGTGCCAAGTAATGTCCTAGATCTTGAGAGGACAATAATGAAAAAAAAAGTTCACCAATTCATGATGGAAATAGAAAAAAAACAGGAAAATAACAGAACTTGCATAAAAAATCATTATATAAAAGTCAATTCATCAAATACCCAAAACATAGTTTATTTTAGCCATTATAGTAGACACTCTGGAAATAATAATGTATACTTCTGATTCTTCAACTTGGTTTCACAAATGTTTTTCAGACAACTATTAGACACAAGGGACTTCACAAATTAGACATATGTATGATTTAGACCCTCAGAGGACCTCCTATTCTAGTTGAGAGAAAAAATAAGTATACAAGTAACAATGATAGGAGACATAATTTGTTGAGAACAGTAAAAAAGTAACTACCAATCTTCTTTCTGATTAAAAGAGAAATTATATCTGATTGGGCAAATAAAGAGAAGTGTTAAGGAAGGTTGGTATTTAAAATGGTACTACAAGGGGGCGCCTGGGTGGTTCAATCAGTTAAGCATCCAACTCTTGATTTTGGCTTAGGTCATGATCTCACAGTTTTGAGTTCACTGACAGTACAGAGCCTGCCTGGGATTCTCTCTCTCCCTCTCCCTCCACACTTCCCATGGACTCTCTCTCTCTCTCTCTCTCCCCCTCTCTCTCAAAACAAAAAAAAAAAAGGATGGTTCTACAAGGATGAGTAAAACTTAAGGAGAGCAATGTGGTAAGGGCTGGAGGAATGGATCATTCAAAGAAAGAAGTACTCATTGGAGAGATACACAAAGGCAAGGATAAGGATATGGGAAAACACAAAACAATATCCAAGTTAATGAGTTCCCCTACTTTGGTGATGCATCAGTTTAGAGAGGCTAGCTTGTATTATGGCAACAAATTAACTCCAGAATCCCAAGAGCTCGAGAAAACACCAACACATCAAAAGTTTATTTCTTGCTCACAACACATAATCCATCAGCGATAAGGGAGGATTCAAATTCTACCATTTTGTAGCTGCATGATCTGAAATGTGCAGATTTCCTTGTTGCTTCACAAGAATAAAGAAGCATGGATAATTCACACCTGTTCCTCTATGCTCTGGCGCAGAAGAGACACATGTCTTTTCTGCTAACAGCCAATTAACCAGAGCTAGCCATATGTCCTACATAACTACAAGGAGCAGAGAAATGTAGAGAAAATTAGGTTCTTTGGTGAGCATTACTATATGTGTCATGGCTAAGCTATAAAACATGTCCAAATGACAGTAAAAATTGAGATATGTCAGTGACTTCTAGCCAAGAATATCAGGATAAATAATTTGCACTTACCTTAATAGTAACTGGGTGTCCATTGAAAGTATTTGATGAGAGGAGTGAGTTGATTGGGTTTGGTTAAATCCAGCTATAATCCTAAAGGTGGTCTCCTGGAGACAGAATTAAAGCCTAAATTGGTACCATAGCTGTGACAATGGTAAGAAAAGCACATACATAATGCAATTATTAAGGTAAAACCTGTTAGATTTGGCCATTAATTGCATGGAAACTGAGAAGTATGGAGAAAAAAGAGATCCAATGGCTTGAATAATAATGGTGTCATTATACAGTCAGTCTGGAGAACACATTTTGGAGATGCCATGTGTAGGAATTAAAGGTTATTATTATGAGAATCAGAGTGTAGAACTGAAGCATTACAGCAGAAGCCAGAGAAGTGAAATGGTTTTAGTATGCATTCACATCCATTTACAAATTGTCTAAGATTTCTTTTCTTTGTTTTAAAAATGTTTGTTTATTTTTGAGAGAGAGAGAGAGAGAGAGAGAGCATGAGCATGAGCAAGGGAGGGCCAGAGAGAGAGAGGGAGACACAGAATCCAAAGCAGGCTCCAGGCCCCAGGTTCCAAGCCATCAGCAAAGAGGCTGACATGGGTCTCAAACCCACAAACCTTGAGATCACAACCTGAGCCAAAGCTCGACACTTAACCGACTGAACCATCCAGGTGTCTCATCTGTCTAAGATTTCTAATAGGCTACTCTTCTATTTCTTTACTAATATTGTTGTCACACAAATCATCACTAAAAGACACCATGTGTCTCATACATCAGCCAACATGATATCTTCTCACTACCCATAAATAATTACTCTTAATAATAGTAAATACAACTCTGAGGTTTTTATTTATAGCATAGTGGAATCAGGGTGTTTCTGTTCTGCTCTTGCACTAACTAGGAGTCTGGACACAAGGAAATTACTTCATGACTCTATTTAAATTTCATCATGGGATATGCACTGTTTGCTAAAAAGTCATCTTCTCTATGAGGTCTTTTCTGGTCATCCCACCTCAATTTCAATTGTCACCCTCCTACCAACATTGCATATGCTTTATTTTTTTCTCTTTAAGCTCTAATATGTTCTATGTTTTTCTTTTCATTCTTGCTTATAGTCTGTCTCCCACACCAGAATGTATGTTCCATGAAAATTGTTAGTCTATTTTGGCTGTACTCAGTACACAGAGAGCTCTTCATAAATGTAATATTATTATCATAAACGGGCTTATAATAGGAATTGGCAGCAAATTAAATATAGCCTGTTGTACTATGCTTTTTGACCTCAAAAGTGTATTTCCCTGAGCTTAAATATATTTCTACATCATCATTTTTAATACATCCTTAATATTCCAAAACAGAAGTCCCTTAAATTTGCTTTGCCACTTCCTGTATCTTCAATATTTGAATTATCATCTTACTATGAACCACACTGTAATAAGTCCTATGGTGTATATAATTTTGCCTTTTTCTCACATCATTTATTATAGTCTTAGGAATGCTTACTTAGGTAAAAGCATATAAACATTTTGCAATTAGAGTGCATTTTGTCAAATTGTCTCCCAAAAGGGCTTTATCAATTTGTATTATTCTTAAATAGAGATAGCCTCTTAGGTAGATGCTGTTCAAATCCTAGCTTAATGATTTCTGGTTGAAGGTGCTAGGCAATGTACTGAACCCCTGTAGATCTTAATTTCCACATCTGAACAACAGGTTTCATAGAGTTATTCTGAAGATTGAATGTGAAAATATACATAGAAATGTAAAATGGGGTCTGACATGTATAGTACACATTAAATAAAACTTAACCATTGTTATTTCAGTATATGATATTGTCTCTTCCCCATACCCTTATCAACATTGGATATCTCTCTTTCATAATCTTAAAGCTGAAACATCACTTTTATTGCTAATCTAATTAACATTCATTTGATCACCAGTGATGATGAACATACTTTCTGAGCGTTATTATTTCATTTCTCTACTGGGGTTGTCATCTCTTACTGATCCATAAAATTTCTTTAAGAATCAAGAAAGTTAAACCTTATTCTGTCTAATCTATTATAAATGTTTTTGCAGATCGGTATTTTCCTTTTAGTTGGGTATATAGGTTTAATTGCCTTACCAAATCTAAAATTTTTTGTTGTCAAATCTACCAGTATTTTCCTTCCATACGAGATATGCCTAGGCAGTTTTCCTTTACCAAGTGTAATTATTCACTCCTTCTAGTCCTCGCAAGCTTCTGTTATTTATATTTAAAATTTCAGTCCATCTGGAATTTATTTTGGTTTAAGGCATGCGGTAAGCATCTAGATTTTTTCACATGTTAATTCTATTCACTGTGTTGTCTACTCATAATTTCCATCCTTTGTTTTGTTGTTGCTTGTTTTTTGCTTGTTTCTTGTTATTTGTTTGCTTGTTTGTATTTATTGATAAGACAGAACCAAAGGTACCAAGAATAAAAGGTTAACAAGATTAATTAAATCCAGATCAAAGACTCTGACTTATCTAGATTTGTTAATAAAGGTTTATTAAGCTGAATGCCCTAACAACTAGTTTCCCGATTTTGTTCCGCTTTTTGCTTCTGCCAAAACTTGTCTTCGGACTGAGGTTACTACAAGAATACTACAGACACTATAATCATTACCTTTGCAATAGTGGGCATTTGATACTCCACGTGGGAATGATGCTCTATTCAGAAAAAGTTGCAAAGAAAATTCCTAAATCTCTAAGAGATAATGCTGTAGACACTGGTTATAGGGGACCTTGCTTTGAGAAGTCAATTTTATGCCCCTAAGTTTCTCCCATTGTCTCAAATAATAAAGGATGAACATTCTCCATCACTATCGGAAGTCAGAATTTGATGTTTCAAAACATAACTGATTTTGATGTTTTGTTTCTTCCAGCCTATAGAGTCAGTTTTTCCCAAAGAGTCCTCTGAATTTATTAGTAATACTGGCAATTTATCTTAAATAAAATACAAATTCCTACTTAAGGTCTCTTTCAGGCTCTGTAGTTCTTTGGGTTCAGTAAGTATGAGATATTTCCCCCTATGACTAGAGTCTTAGGGGGACAAGATTGCAACACAGAATTATTGAGAGTTATTATTAATCTAATGGCCTCCCATCCATGCCCCATCCCAGGCCTTTAAGTCAGACTCTTGAATGTCTTCTCCTGGCTCATCAGAAAACAAGTGTTCATACTAGCTGGTCTTGGAGGCTAAGATTAGGGCCCTATTTTCTTAACTCGCTCTCTCTAGAGGTTCTGCTCTTGTTTGACCTCATCCCCTTGATTTCAAACTGTTGATTCTCTATTTTGACTTTAACACCTGATTTCTGGCCCATATTAAACTTAGCCCTTTTACTTTCATGCATTCTTTTGCAGTTGGTCTTATCAGTTTAGCCTTGTTTATCCACAGTCCCTGCTGTCTTTTGGGAAGAATCAAACATTTCTGAATTATATGAGTTACTGTTTAGTGTGAGCTTTAAATGCACGATGCCTTTTTGGTGAGTAAACTATCTGCTTACACAGGATCTGTGATAAGATTTATGCATCACATTTTACTTAACACAACTACCTGTCTTTTCATCAGCTTTTTCCCTTCTATACATTTTTATTCATTATGTTTCCCCTCTCCCAAAACATCTACCCTTTTCCCTATCTTCTCATCACTCATTTAGGCCCTGCTCAAATCAGTGAAGCCTCTTCAAACTATTTTTTTCCTTCCTTTTAGGATTTCATACTGCCTTTAAAATATGTATTCAACAATCTGTATGGGTCTTGTTAACTGGAAATATTTACTAGTTACATTTTAATATAAGGTCTGAAACTCAAGACCTTAAATTCATAATTTTAGAGGTATTTTATCAATCCTAAAAAAATAGATAAGAGAAATGTTTTCTTATCCTTAATAGTAAATGAGAAAATGGAGATATGGCAATTTCAAGTGGCTTCTCCAAATGCATACATTTAGTAACTATAGAGGGGAGACTCAAACCAATGATCTGGCGTACAGCCAGTGGTCTCCAAAATGAAACTAGTGCTTATTCCACTAAGCCCCATTGCCCCCCAATTACTTTGAGGCCAAATTCTAATTAAAATCCATTTCACTTGAGGGGTGCCTTGGTGGCTCAGTCCGTTAAGCATCAGACTTCAGCTCAGGTAATGATCTCATGGCTCCTAAGTTTGAGCTCCGCGTCGGGCTCTGTATTGACTACTAGGAGCTTAGAAACTGCTTTGGATTCCATATTTCCCTCTCTCTTTGCCCCTCCCCAGCTCACGCTCTGTATCTCTCTCTCTTTCAAAAGTAAATAAACATTTTTTAAAAATCTATTTCACTTGAAAATGTATCTAAACATTAAATAGTAGCAATGTCTCAAATCTTAACCAATCCTTTATGTTGCTGTCCTAAAAAATGGAATTCTAGACTTTAAGGCTATGATTTGTACCTTTATTTTACCCCCATATTCTTTATCCCCCCAACCAGCTATTCCTATAATTGACCCAATCTTTAAACTATAAAACACTTTCATTTTCTGTCAGAAGTATTTTAGTTCCTTTGTACTGAATTGGATAGGAAAACTGTGTCTGAAATTAGTTAGAGAGATATAGTGGCAAGTATACTATGGTTACTTGCAAAATGCAATTAAGCCCTGGGATGGTGGCCAAGAGCCCTGGCAGTCAGAGACTTGAAACCAGGGGAGGGATTATATTGGAGCCATATTAGTGCCATCTAATTGCTGTTTTAACTTTCTCCTTTCAGCCATACTGGTTGTCCTGGCAGAGACTTGACGCTTCCAACACAAGAGCAAGAACCAAAGCGAATTTATCATCAGATTGGATTTGTTTGTGTTTGAATTTGTCTGAGATCTAGCCATGAGAAATTATTTCCTTTACACCTCTGCTGTTGTTCCAGATGTTCCAGGGCTTGCAGGGTGTTACACTGCTGATTCAGTTCTGGCCCTCACACTGGGAAATGAGAGCCAACCCACCTTTGGAAGCCTACCCCCAAGTCAATTGTTAATAGGTTTGTATGTGTTCCAGACACTGAGGCTTTAGAAAAAACTACTTAGACATTACACTATGAGAGAAATGAGCATTTAAATTCCTTTTAGTGGTAAAGGGGATTGGAATGCCAGAGTATAAAATGTGGTGCTTATTTGTAGAAGAAAATCCCTTTTTTCCAAGTAACTTCTCCATTTTTACCTGCAATTCTGTATTAGTTATAGTAGAAACTATCATTCACTTCACACTCTAACAGCAAATTCCCTTGAAAAGGGGGTCACATCTGTATTAACATGTCAGTGTGAACGAGCAGGAGAGCCTGTATTGGTTTGGAGGAGGTAAATATGTAAAGGAGAGGTTACACAGGCTGAGGAAAATCTTATGCTGAGGAAGTAGCTGCAACTTTTGCCAGAGTGTAAAGTGTTAACATGTAATATCTTGCAACTTAAATACATCTTGTTAAGCCAACATCTTCAAGAACTGGTGTCTTAACCAGTTCACCAAATGTGTATACCAAGAAGATAGTAAGTGCAATAATCAGATAACCAACTCAAAGAATACCTCTTATAGGTGAAGTAGTTATTTTAAAATTATCTCACTAAGGAGATTTATTTCCTTCAGGTTACTCTGCAAGTGCTTGCTATTTATTTCTTTTACTATTTGCATCTCTATTTGCAAGATGCTAGAGTTACATCTGTGTCTTTGCTCTGAGTGCTTGATATAGTAGCCTCAAAAAATTCAGCATTTAGCTATATAGGATAAATAAATTCTGGAATCTACTATACAGCATAGTGCCCATAGCTAAACTATTATATTACATACTAAAATTTGCTAAGAAGGTAGACCTTATGCTAAGGGTTCTTCTTCTTCTTCTTCTTCTTCTTCTTCTTCTTCTACTACTACTACTACCACTACTACTACTACACTACTACTAATACTAATACTACTACTACTAATAATAACAACAACAACAACAACAACAATAGAGAAAGGAGGAAACTTTGGGAGGTGATGAATGTGTTTATGGGTTTGACAGTGATGATGGTTTCATGGGTGTGTACATATCTCCAAACTCACCAAATTGTATATGTTAAATGTATACAATTCAATGGGTACATAATTTCCCATTATAATAGCACATAACACCAGCCTGGAAAAATATTCCCACAGAAATTTCTCAGTAATTCCCCACCTGGGATAAAAGTGTAATCAAACCACTTTTTTTATATGTCAACTATACTTCAACAAAGTGGTTTTTAAAAAACTTAGCATTTTGCATTCTGCCTGTACTGCAGATTGGGAGGGGAAGAGTAACACAGATTTAGAGCCCAGATCTCAAAGGTATTATTCACAAAGAAATGCAGATACCATGATACAAGCAGGCTAACAATCTGAAACACTTTCTGTGACTTGTAGCAGGTCTGTCTCCCCCTTTAGCCATTTCATTTCTAAGTCATATGATCAACAAAATAGAATTTGAGGTGAGAAAATAAATAACAAAGTATTGCCTATCCTCCTCCATCTCTAGCCTTTCCTTTCCCAAGCACCCATACCATGGACCACCACTTTAGACTCTGATGTTGCTTTGAAGAGCAAAAAGGGACAAAGAGATCGTGGAAGTGGGACCCTATTTAAAGGCCAAGCATGGAAAGAAATCCACTGCTCCACTGACTCCCCACTCAGAACTGTTGGCCTTTCTACAGTTTTTTCTGTTCTTTCCTAGCTGACATCCCTTTTCCTTCCATTGTCTTCAGAAATATTCCTCCATTTCAGTCATTCATATGGAAAGAAGCACTGGAATGAGATTCAACCAACCACAGATTCAGTTTCAATCCTTCAACCCATTTCCAGTGAACACCTGGATAATCAGGTCAGGCACCTGGATGGCTTCTATACCACCTAGGAAACAGGGTTCTCATTTCAATTGAAGGGACTCTAAGTCTGTGCTGCCCTGCTAGCTGACCATGTCTCCACTCTTAGCATTCCAATGGGATTGAAGAGGTTCACAAAGAGAATGTTTGATTACCATACTTTACTCCCTACTGAGGAATTGCTGAGAATTTCTGAGGTAATTTTTCCTAGGTTGATGTTTTATGTGTGTACAATGGGAAATTTTTTACCTATTGAATTTTGAAAACTGCATGTGCCTTAAGTCTCACCATTGAAGATTTTTCCTTTGGATTAAACATTCCTCTCTGTCTTTCCTTAAAATTACTAATAATATGGATCAAAAAAAATCAATCCTTATCTCCCTCTCCCCAGCCCTTGGTAGCTGAATATCCTGTACACCACCACCACTATAGTAGACTGAATAATGGCCCTCCAAACATGTCCATGTCCTAATCCTGAAAAAAGAATTACGTTACATGATCTGTCAAAAGGGACTTTTATTAAATGGAAGATCTTGAGGTGCAGAAATTATCTTGGATTAACCAGATAGGCCCAATAGGGTCCTTGTAAAAGAGAGTTGTAACAGTCAGAGAGAAAGATTGAAAGATGCTACACCCCTGACTTTGAAGATGAAAGATGGATCCATAAACCTATGAATACAGGCAGCATGCAAAACCTGTTTCCGACGAGAAAACAGATTCTCTCCTAGACACTCTACAAGGAATGAAGCCCTGCCAAAACCATGATGTTAGGACTTCTGTCTTCCAGAACTGTGAGATTATAAATTTATGTTATCTTAAACCACTAAATTTGTGGTAATTAGTTGCAGAAGACATAGGAACCTAACAAAGCCACCCAATTTATACTTTAATATGGATATGTGCTGCTTGTTCCTTGTCATTATTTTTAATCAGGATAACTTCACAGAAATTCTTCACATTAACACATTATCCCATAACTAGCAGGTGATACTCCTAAAACTGGAGATTATGACAAGTGGCTTAAAATTCTGGCTCTAGATCCAGACCTATCTGGGTTTGAATCTCTTCTTTGAATATTGTAGACCTGTGACTATGAAAAGGTACTCTATCACTCAAACTAGCTTCTCATCTTTAATAATGCGATACTAGTTTCATAAGGTCAGTGAGAGATTAAATGAGATAATTTATATGTATGATCTTAACAGAAGTTACTGTATAGTAGGCACTGAACAAATGTTAGTATTTTTGTTATTAGAGGGATGATTCCATCAACGAAAGTGTTATAGAGATACAGAGGAAGTGCAATCCAAGTTGGGTGTTGAACATTTAGGTAAATTTGGTTAGAGTCTTTCAGTAATGAAGGCAATTATTACATTGGCAATTATGGGCTTTGTGATAGAGACTTGAGTTTGGGGCTCATAAGCCAGGTCATTTTAGGCAAGTTTTTTCCCCTTCTCTGACCCATAGTTTCTTCAGCTACAATTTGTAAAACAATACCTACCTCATAGGATCACTTTAAAAACTAAATGGGATTATGTAGCTGATGCCTTGGGAAAAGCTCAGCACAGAATGCTATCAATGAGGTTAGAAAGGCAGCAGGGGCCAAATTGCAGGGCATGTTTTTGAAACAGACAAACTGGTGAAAAGTCCCTGGAGCCAGCAGACTGAAGGAGAATAGGTGAAAAAACTAGAGGGTAGATTGGAACCAGATTGTAGTGAGTCCTAGGTTCCTAGCTAGGATTTCCTGGCCCAAAGCAATGGAAGTTATTTTTGTAATAAAACCTATCAGATAGAAGTCACAGAAGGTTTTATGTAACATTATAAATTTCTGTCAGTTTGCCCACAATGCAAATGGCAGAGGAGTTTATAGAGAGGCACCCAGATAATTCTAGAGGCCAATGTTTTGAAAGTTTCTTAGCATGTATTACATGTATTTTCTTTGCATGCATTACAATATATTCTATTGTAAAAAGTGAAATACTGCAGAATCCCAACATATAAATCACAAAATGATTTTTAAAAATAAAGTATTACTATATTTCAAATTCAAATATAGGTATTTAGGTAGATATGTGTTGGCTATCTACCATTTAAAAAAATTTTTTTTCATGTTTATTTACTTTTGAGAGAGAGAGAGAAAGCAGGAGAAGAGCAGAGAAAGGGAGACACAGAATCCAAAGCAGGATCCAGGCTTTGAGCTGTCAGCACACAGCCAGACACAGGGCTTGCATTCACAAACCAGGAGATCATGACCTGAGCTAAATTCAGATGCTTAACCAACTGAATGACCCAGGCACCTCTATTTTATGTTTTTCAATGTTTGTTTATTTTGAGAGAGAGAGACTCTGTATGTGACTGTGTTTATGGAGCCTGGTCTCATGGAAGAGAAAGACACAAATTTAATAGTTATAAGTATATATACTTTATATCATATAATATATAATTATATAATGTATATGCATATTTTACACATGCTATGAAAGAAAAGTATCAAAGGCTATGATATTATATTCCAGGAAGACTTGATGCCATCTGCTAGGGACTTACTTTTGTCCCCTAAAATTTATATGTTGAAGATCTAATACCCAATGTGATGGTATTTGGAGCTGGGACCCATGTGAGGTAATTAGTTTTAGATGAGGTCACAGGGAGGGAAGGGGAGAGGTGGTTGTCATGATGGGATTAATATCGGTACAAGAAGAGATACTAGAGAGTTCTCTCTCTCTCTCTCTCTCTCTCTCTCTCTCTCTCTCTCTGCTGTGTGTGGACACTGTGAGAAGGTGGCCATCTGCAAAGCTAGGAAGAGAGGCCTTACCAGAAACTGACCATGGTGACATCCTGATCTTGGACTTCTTTTGAAATTCCACAACTGTGAGAAAATAAATGTTTTGTTTAAGCCACCCACTCTATGGTGTTTTGTTGTGGCAGCCAAAAAAAAAAAAAAAAACTAAAATGGTCTAGGGAGTTTGTATCCTTGACTTCCATGACCTCCTGGCATGTCACCTCATCACCCATTGACTTCACATGCCCTTGGCAATCATAATTCTTATCACTTAGCTGTCTCCTCGTGTTGTTAAATGGTGAGCATGATACAATCTCCTCGATCATACAAGAATGACTTCTCCTGCTCTCTGCATAGTACATACTATGGTCAGTATGTACTTTTTACTTAACTAGCATGATGGAAAATGTGAGAAGCTTCTTCTTTGAGCTGGAAAATGAGACAGTAGGTGTGGCATGAAACAACAAATATACCTGGAGGAATCAAGGAAGGCTGGGAAAGTTATACCAGCAGGAGCGGCAACAGTAACAAAAAGAAGGAAAAGAAGAGGCTACTCAACAGCTAGAAAAAAAGACCCCATTGTGAGTCAAACCAGACATAGGCTTTGACAATCTACGGAGTCAAAGTGGTCCCCAGAAAAAGTCACTTGCCACTGTAGAGTTGATTCAATGTTTCTAAACCAAAATAAGAGTAAGCTTCAGACAAATGGAAATCAAGTTAGTGCTACTGACTCTGCTACTTTTTCCCAGTGCAAAAGTTATGCACTATGTATCCACCTGATCTATAGCTAAAGCCCCCCAGTAGTCTCTCACCCTCTCTTCTCTAAGCCATTCTCCTCAACACAGACAGAATGACATTTATAAACATAAATTGAATCACCCTCTGCTTAAAACCAATCACTGCTTCCTTTGTATTTAGAATAAAACTCAGGCTCTCTACTATGGCTTACAAGGCTACTGTCAGTCTGATTCCTGTCCATTTCTCCTACCCTATATGCTTGCCTTCCTCACTCCCAATGCATCTGCCATACTGGTCTTATTTCCCTTTCTAAACACACCATCTCATTCTTATCTTTGGTTCCTGTAAAGGCTAAATGTTGAGCCAGCAAAGCTCTTCTTCCATATATTCAGTTGCCACCTCTTTCTCACGTGTCAGGTTTTAAGCACGAATGCCATCTCCTAAGAAAGGTCTTTCAAATACATATTCTGTCATATAACATCTTGTTATTTTCCTCTATAGCAATACATATACCAACTTTGACACATAAAAATATTCTCGTAGGTGTCAGGGTTTGCTCTTTTGTTCATCATTGTATTAACAAGACCTAACTCCTTGTCCCATATATATTAGACCCTGAAAAATTTTTTGGATGGATAGATGGGTCAGTGGTAGGTATCAGGCTAGTATCCCTGGGGAGAAGGACATGTGAACCAGAAAACGATTTTAAGAGGAGTCATTTTAAAAAAATTAAAGTTTAATGCTTTAAGAAATTAAAATCTGCCTTTCTTTGGTCAACTGCAGAGTTCTCCAACACTCTTTTTCCCTGTTTTCCTTTCTCTCTAGAACCCTATAGTACTAGGAATGTAGACACTATCCACAGCCTTTTTTAAAAAATCTTGTTTTCTTAATATACATGATTCTGTTCAGTTCTTTATCTGTAGCCTCTAGACCTCTACACAGCATCCAGCAGGCCCTTAACAGATACTTGTTGAATAAACAAGAGTAGAGATCCTTGAAGACAAGGATCATGCCAAACACCTCATAGGCATTTTTAAAAATTAAGCAATATGTCAAGGAATGAACTGACATTAATGGATTTAGACACCAAAACTTAGAAAAAAGAAACATATTAAAAATCTTTCTGAAACATAGGATGCATATTTTTGCTTTCTTATATATAGATACTAAACACAATTTGACATTTTCTTGATGTTTCAGATTATTAACATGAACATCAATTATTGTTTGCTTCTGCCTTTGAGGGTGTAGTTTGGTCTGACATTTGCAGGAAGGAAAGGAGGCATGTAAGCAAATGCAGTTAGTTCCTCACAGTTCCCTTCAGCCATCTATGCCAAATGGCCTGAAGCATGCAAGACAGAATTTCTAAGATAACCAAACAAACATCTTCCTTGGGAAAGAGAAATGGATCCGAATGTGATCTCCCTTAAGACAGTAACAGGCATCTCATCTCCACTGTGGGATGGCTCTCACATTATCTTTTACCATACATACACTTAAGAAAATAAGTTGCCAATTCTATCTTTGGGGTTTCCCACTTTAAATTTTGGAATTTTTCTGAGAAAGTGTGATTTATAAAGTATTGTGTTTAGAGTCAGAGCTGAGCCTGCATCCCAGTTCTGCCACTTCTAACCATGCAAGGGAGGTGTGGCGATCGGATTATATAAAGTATATGTCATACTTCACACAGTGTCTGGCACATAAATTAATACCTGATTCATAGGGTTTTCTCATCTCCCTCCAGTATGCCATCTGTTCCCAATAACCTAACTGCCCTGTGATCCTCACTGTTTATCCTTCTGCCTGGGTAAGGTACTTAGAATCCTTCCCTCTACCTACTGCTGCCTATCAAGAACAGTCGTGTGGGAAGAATTTAATTAATTTGCTCAAAGATATTGGGTTCTGAAAATTAATTACATGTTTTCCTTTCCAGGGGCATTTGCGTTTATAAAGGAGACAATGAGTTCATCCAGAGCAGTGGCTCTTCAACAGTAGCAGACATCAAAGTCAAACTAGATGTAGAGTCTGTCTAGGGTATTCGTTTGCCCATTTGCTCTTCAAATCCCACCACTTGGATAATGCTATCCCTGCCTTAATGCAGGGCAAAGCCTTGCACCAAATATTTTAATGCATATATTTAAAATGTGTATGCTGATATCCTTGATATTTCAGATTTATATAAAACTTTCTTCTTCAAATGTAATATGGTACAGCATAGCCAATACATTTCCTACCTGGAAAATCATGTAACTGCTGTGTCTTTATATAGCTGCATCTCATTCTGACTTATTGAAGGATTTTGACTTTTCATAGAGAGGGTTTTAACGAAGCCACTTTAAGCCTGTTTTAGATTTGAAATGATAAAAGCATTGGCAGGACTTGTAAGAGATAGCACAGGGTCGCTGTACAGACGTCTTTAACAGTAGAAACCTGCCCCTATCCAAAGAGAGCACTATGCTATTTATCAGGATTTAGGGGAGAAACTGAAGTGCAAGCATGATGCAATTTTGAAAGATCCCATCAAAAGTAGACATTTCCACATCCACTGGAAATGGGGATCATTTTATCTCAAAGTCTGCAGGTGGCACATTTTCCATTTCTGTGGCCATTAGGGGATGATTCTAGAGTGGAGGTGGACTTGAAATCCTAAAGTTCTCTTTGTAACTAAAGAAAAAATCTCTTAGATAAACTAGTAGTAGCTAAGATGGTTCATTTATATGGTGATTTCAGATGATTCCCTTACGTGGTGATTTCATATACTATATCATTAAAAACTAGTGCATTAACTGCAGTCTCAAGAAATAAATGTACATTCCAGGGTGAAAAATAAAGGGGTTAATTTGTCTGGCTGCCTGTATTACTGCTTGTAAGTTTGTATGCATAGTCACTGAAACTAAATAATTAGGCTGTCTCTATACTACACACAAGGTCAGCTATCATCAATATTTTACTAAGCACTGAAACAGAAATCAAGGAATACATCATTTCTTTAGGGAAGTAATGTGCTTGGAACCTTCTGAACTGGGTCCAAATGATCACTTCCTAGTATTCACATGTTTGTATAGTCCCTCTCCCCTTGTGTGTGAGCTGGATGTAGGACTTGTTTCTGTCAAATGGAATGTGGAAAAAGTGATGGGATGCCACTGCTAAAATTAGGTTATGAAGACTATGACCCTCTCTCTCTCTTTCAATCTCCCTCCTTCTCACCTCTCTCAATCTCTTTCTCCCTCTCAATCTCTTTTACCCTCTCAATGTCTCTCTCTCAATATCTCTCTCTCAATCTCTCTCTCCCAATCTCTCTCTCTCTCTCAAACCTGTCTTCTCTCCTATTTTCTAAGATAAGGCCAGGTACCATATCATGTTGTGAATTCCCTTACTGAGAATCCCATGTGAGTAGGAACTGAGTACCCAGCTTCTGAATAACAACCAGTGAGGAATTTAGGTCATCAGTCCAACAGCCCATGTGGAACCGCATCCTATCCAAAATCACATATTGGAAGCAGATCCTCCACTAGTTGAGCCTTCAAATGAGACCACATGCCAGCTAACACTTTGACTGCAGTCTTGATAGAGACCTTGAAGAGTTGACTCAGCTAAGCCACACAGATTCCAGACTTACAAAAACTGAGATTAAAAATGCTGTCCTAAACCAGAAGGTTTTGGGATAACATGTTATGCTACAATAGATAACTAAGTCAAGAACACTTAAATATTTACTATATAATAAAAGAGTAGATAAAGTGTGGTATATTCACCTAAGGTTGAACACTATTTGATTATATTATTCATGTAGTTACATATATTACCTCAAAATAAGACTTAACCAATTTCCCCAGAAGACTAAGAGGTAGAGAAACCAGAGCATAAGGCCAACATCTAGAAATTATAGAATACTTTACCAAAAAGCATAGGAAAATCCCCAAATTTAAAGAACTCTGTTCTTTATCAGCCAGTGCCCAAGTAGGTAAACAGAAACCATACTCAACATAGCTCACAGAGAAAGAGATTTAATGCAAGATATTAGATAGAAAAATATTGGAAATTCTCACACAGCAAAACAGAGAGGGTGATACAGACCACAGATCAAGAAGCTGCTAATGTCCTGGCAAGAACACAAGGGATTACACTTGCTGCTGGTGCCAGTGAAGGTACTAAACAAGAACCATGACACTGCTGGTTCTTCTGCCTAAGGTACAGCAGAAGCATAAGGCTTCTACTGCCTCCTTTTTTTTAATGTTTTTTATTTATTTTTGAGAGAGAGAGAGAGGCAGCATGAGCAGAGGAAGGTCAGAGAGAGAGAGAGATACAGAATGTGAAGTAGGCTCCAGGCTCTGAGCTGGCTGCCAGCACAAAGCCTGACGCAGGGCTCGAACCCACGAACTGTGAGATCATGACCGAGCCGAAGTCAGACGCTTAACCGACTGAGCCACCCAGGCACCCCTCTACTGCCTTCTTACTTTCTAATACTCCATGAAGCTCTCCTATTGATGGACAACCCCCCCTCCCCCCCCCCACCTTGAGCTCAACAGAAAAGAAGTTCTGGGAAATGCACTACCAGGAGAAAGGTGAGTATATGGCTAAGTGCCAGTAAACTATTTCTGGCACACATATTAAAACAGCTTAAATAGTTCCCTTTGAATGATGGCATATATTTTGCAAGACTAAAATGATCACAAAAGGATATATGGTACAAAATTCCTCAAGTGTTTTACTTTAGTTTTATAAATTGAGCCCCAGATTACCACTGTATTCACATGATGACAAGATAACTGGATGAATACATCCTTTTCATCATATATGAAATTAAGGGACTCCAAGAGTTAAAATGTCACTCAAACCTGTTACAGGTTTGGGTTTCTGATTCAGCAGTTCACTCTAGTCAAAACAGTTTATTCAGAAATGCCTTACATAAAATGCTTGCAAACTTGGTATGCCCAGGTTTATATACTTATTGTACTGAGAAACAAAAGAGAAATCATGTAACTTAGACATGCGTGCTTTAAGATACAAATTTTCCCTTGCTTATTCAGAATTGTTTAGGATGCCAAATACACAGTCCTGATATGTCTAGCCATACAAGACAATATTCAATATCTTGAATATTTTGCCAAAAGTTTTCCCAGGCAATTATTGACTTTCCCCTTAACTTGGTCGAAGTTTTCAGGCATGCATGGGAGGGGAGTCAGGTTAGCAATTAGTTTTCACCTGATTGTTATTTTAGCTTTCAGACCTATCTAAAGTCTCTTCTGTGTGCTTTTACAAAATGCTTCTACCTTGCTGGCTGGAGAACATGCTGTTTGAGATCAGTGCCCATATTTTCACTTTAACAAATATTCACTAAGGTAGATAGTTCCAAGATGTTCCAAGCACTGGGGTAGTTGCTACCCCATATTTCTTTTTAGCTGAAACACCAGGAGCCTCCTACTCTGGCTGGCCTGAAGCTAGTAGTACTTAGTAAGTAGTTATCAGATAAGTGATCTGCTCAAGAAAAAGTACAATTTCTGAGAACTAAGAGTTTTTAAATTAAACCCCAGCCTGACACTTATTATTTTAACAGATTTATTTCCTATCTGCTTTCAGAAGCCCTGGTAACTTGTCAATGGCATGGTTATTGCAGAGAGAAGAACCTGGATGTCTTGCTTTAACGCTCAGATTTGTACATGTAATTGGATTTCTTCCTTCTTGAGGGAACACAATTAGAAAGTCATGTCTCTGGTCCTTTTCCTTAAAGAGTCTAGAGGACTTTCAGCCACAATTAACACACTCCACTAGGAGCCTTTGCTGAGCTGAGCTAAGTGGTAGCATTAGAACTGCTTCTAAAGGGTATTACTGGGGAAGGAAGGGCAGGTGTTGGTATATGCTACTGAAAATCAGTACCCAACACCAGGGTACTTCCATGAGGCCCTGGACTAAGTCAGACCCTTGTATATTGCTCTTACTCTAGATCCTTATTTGCTCATCTGAGTGAACAATTCAAACTGCCAATGCCAACTGAATGGTCCGGAAAGGATAACACGCCCAGATCAATAACACAATTGGCTCAGGCACCAGTGAGAGACGGCAGAGAATGCACAAGTGTTTACCTCTGCTCTCTTTCAGGATAGACTGAGATGATAGAAAGGCAAATTTTAAAAAGTATAATCTCAACGACAGAAAGAGGCAACAGCTACAACATTTTAGAAATTGGAAGGCAGATGCACAAGGGCAAACCCCAAATGCTGAATCTTAAATGAAGTAGAGAATGCATCTGAGCAGCAACTTGATTCATGCAGCAGAACCCACAAGAGGCTTAGAGAGGACATCTTGGGGGCGCCTGGGTGGCTCAGTTTGTTGAGCATCCAAGTCTTGGTTTCAGCTCAGGTCATGATGTTGCAGTTTCATGAGTTCAAGCCCCACACTGGGCTCTGTGCTGGCAGCATGGACCTTGCTTGGGATGCTCTCTCTCTCTCTCTCTCTCTCTCTCTGCCCTTCCCCCACTTGCACTGTCTCTGTCTCTCTCAAATAAATAAATGAATTTTAAAAATTTTTTTAAAATAAAAAAAAAGGAAAAGGCATCCTGTCACCTCTGAGTGTGGATGTAAAGATGGAACTCCAAATGAGAGAATTAGCTCAAAGTCTGCTTACACAGCACTTAAACCCCAAAATCATCTCTCTGGTCTAGTGAACACCTGTACTCCATCAGAGTAGAGATTTATTTCCCAGAGAAGGAAACAGAGGGTCTCCGCTCTAGAGGACAGAGATTGGTTTTAAGAACAGGAATGTGATACCAAGGAAACGGTAAACCTGGGAAGGCCTGCACACATAATCTGAAGATACTTACTACCACCACCTCTAGAAATCCTTAGAAAAGAAGTCTTGGAAATCTGGCCAGCCCTAGAGAAAATGCCTAGCCTACCCGATGATTCCCCATTATGACACCAACCGGTGAAGCCCATGAGTAACTAGTCCACACAAATAGAAATTCCATTATCTTAAATACAAGCATAAATAAGTATTTTTAAAAAGCATGTAAGCAGAAAGGTAAAAATCAACAGAAAACTAAGCAAAAACTAGCTTGAAAAGCAGAAACCAACAAACAGAGAAAACAACTTGGGGGAAAAACAAAAAACAAAAAAGCCAATATATCATTAATATCTTCACAGAATTGACAATATGCTGTGCAAAAGTTATGTTCAGATGAAAAAAAAAAAAAACCCTGGAAATTAAAACTGATGGTATGCATTCAAAAAATTCAATTAAAAGAAGAGAAGAAACAGTTGAGGAAAAAATGCCAAAAAAGATATGCAAAGTGACAAGATGGAAAAATGGAATTTGTTTTGAAAAGAAGTGACATAGTGCATATGAGAAAAGTTAAATCCTCATCTTCCAAAGGCATGTGTCAATAGACAAATACTGACACTGAAAAATGAAGAAATAGTAGCATAAGCACATCATGTAAAGTCACGAAGGTAATCAAACAGATAAAAGAATTGGAAGCAATTGCCTGTGGGAGATGAAAATGGGAGTGATATGGGTCTTATATAATAACAAAAATATTTTCATGCATGAACTTTAATGAGCACTTTTTTCTTTTCTAAATGTCACAGCCCTTGTATCTGGTCTTTAAAATCTTAATTCTGCCACTTAGAAGCCATGGGTTTATCAACTTAACTTCTGTAATGTCTCTTTATATATATACTGTGGGAATGAGTATCTACCTCCTGGACTTCCTGTCAGTGTCAAATACAACCTTGTGTGTGAAGAGTTAATTAAATAGCCTTATAAATACAAATGACATAATAAATGTTAGCTGTTGTTATTCCCTAAGTTATCTAGAAGTCAATTTTTTATTCACCAGAGGATACTCTTATTCCATCCTCGTGATAACAGAGATGGAAGAAGCTTTGAACAAAGTTATACTTCTGAAGGTTACCACAGCCTTTGAAATGATCATTGGCCAGCCAAAGTTTTCTAGAAACTAACTCTTGATACCTGTTGTTATACCTGCTAACTACCTCTTCTACATCAGAGACAGAAGTCTGGAATAGATAGTTTATGAAGAAGATAAAGGCTATAATGTGGAGATCCTTGTACAGTTATTTTTATTTTCAGGTTTTTGTTTCATTACTTCTGTTAACCTAATAAATTTTCCAGCCACCAAGAAATTAAATGTTAATAATATTTGTAAGCATAATGGCACTCCAAAGGTGTCCATGCCTTGGTCCCTGGACTCTACGAATATGCTGTATCACATGGAAAGGGGAACTTTGAAGATGTAATCAAGGTTACTAACCTTTAAACGGAGATTTTTCTGGATTATTTAGGTGGGCAAATCTAATCATCTGAGCCCTCACAAGCAGAAAACTTTTTCTGGCTGGAGGCAAGGAAGAAGTGATAAAAGGGGGAGTCAGGGACATTAAAAGCAGGAGGTTTCCAGCTTGCATGTCTGGGCCATTTGGAAAGTATGAAAAGGAATGCAGGCAGGCTCTAGGAGCAAATACCAGTCCCTGACTAATAACCAGCAAGGAAAAGGAATCTCAGTTCTATAAGTGCAAGTGAATTCAACCAAAAATCTGAATGAGCCTGGAAACAGTTTCCTCCCCAGAGTGACCAGGAAGGAATATAGGCCTGCTAACACCTTGAGTTTGGCCTTGTTAGACCTCAGCAGAGAATTCAGTAACATTCACCCAGACTTCTCACCAACTAACTACTAAGTTGGTCGTAAATTGTTATGGCAGCGTATATAACTAATGCTATATTAAAACACAAGTAAACTCTCATCCGATTCAGAATAGGTAATCTGATCCACTGAATTCACCATATTTTCCAGAGGTTTCACAACATAAAAATATTATATTGTTGCAGTTTGTACTTAAAAAGGATACCATTTTTATATAAATATTAAGTACTTCTATCTTTAAGACATCAACCAGGCTTGACAAAATCTACAAGTTTCCGAATATAAGATGGGTTCCAATGGCTGGATGACAACCTAGAAACCCATGATACTTCACAGTATCAACTGCTTTGTAAAGGTGACTTGGTCATTCATTAACTTTTCAAACAGCTAAAGACGCTAATGTACACCATAAAGTATAACTTGGCATTTATTTTCTGTCATTGCTATTGGACTACTTTTTAACCTTTATTTAAAGGTAGTAAACATTGAATGCTGACAAAAACTGAGGACTGATGGATGTGGGGGGGAGGGGGAGATGGGCATAGAGGAGGACACTTGTGGGGATGAGCACTGAGTGTTATGTGGAAACTAATTTGACAATAAACTATTTGTAAAAAATAAATAAATAAATAAATAAATAAATAAAGGTAGTAAAAAACATTCTAAGAGATTGCCTGATTTGTTTCTGAAAGAAAAGTTTTAAATACAAAATGAATATTAACATAAGGTGTTGAAATTTATGAATTAAGATCTTATCAATTATGATATACTATAGCACATTTTAGGATGTCTGTATTCTTGTTACCTTGCAAACAGCATAAAATCTGTCTTTTACTGTTCTTGACAATTTGGGAGAGGATATTAGATGCTCACAGGGGCAGAGCTTTCTGGAAGACTTAAGTACAAAGGCTCCATGGTCTGGGTTCAAGGATGTAGGAAGATTCTTTAAACCGTATTGAATACTCTTGCCCAAGGGCAGTCAGGGTTAAGAATTACAGATATATAAGTATGAAAGTATGTGGCATGTACAGGAATAGGTGAATAGTATGTTGTGCCAGAAACGAAGAGTGGAGAAAAGATAAAGGAGTGAAGGTAATGAAGCATCGGAGAGACAAAGAAGGATTAGACTCTGTAGGCCAGCGTTTGGCTTGTGGACCAAATCTGGCCAGCCATTTGTTTTATAAGCTAAGAATGGCTTTCATATTTTTAGCTTGTTGAAAAAAAAAAATCAAGGCTACTCTTCATCTATCTTTCTTATGAAAGATACTATACATGTAAATTCTATTAAAGTCAAATAAAAAAGGTTTTATTGGTATCTAACAATGCCTAATTGTTTATGTATCATCTATGACTGCTTTTGCACTATAACAGCAAAGTTGAGTGGTTGTGACAGAGACTATATTGCCCACAAAACCTAAAATATTTAGTGACTTTCTACAGAAAAAATTTGCCAACCTCTGGTGTAGGTCTTTATATGCCATGCTTACAGAGCTCAAAATTTTTTCTATGAACACTCATTGAAATAAAATAGTCAAATAGAATCAGAATTGTAACTCTGACAGCAGTGTAGAGTTAGATGAATTAGATGAAGAAGCAGCTATAGACAGATCAATTGCTTAGAAATTATTGCAAGAGCCCAAGTTACAAATGAAAAAAGAATGTACTTGAGGAAGAGGGTGGGAGCAGAGAAGAGAAGGAAAGGCATATGTTATGAGATGTTTATGATACAGAATTGACAAAATATGGCTTGGAAAGGGGAGGTAAAAGAGAAATAAAAGACTGATATTTTAATTCTATTGGCTAATGTGACATTGTTTGAAGACAGAAAGAGGAGCAATAGTGAGAGTAGGAAAGAACAAATAAAAATAAATGAGTTTGGCATTCTACATTAAAAATGTGGCATACCTGCAAAACAGCTGGATAATCCCTGCCTCTGAACACTTATACTGCACTCATGTCATTTATTGCATACAACACTGTATTATGTTTTGTATAAAACAAATCTTATTGTATTGTGATCATCCAATGACACATTTAATACTCCAATACAAGGTACTGTACTTAAAAAGCAATTCATACATATTCTTTAATGGAGAGGTTAGGCTGTAAACTCTTTAAGGGCAAGAATAGGTCTTAAATTGCTCCAGAGTCCCTCAGTAACCAAGACATTGCAGAGAACATAGGAGACATGAATACATAGTTTGTGACAGATGTTAAGTGAACAAACCTTTCAACCTATAGGAGGAAAATGCATTGGCATTGGCCATCAGACAGCCCCCTTGCTGTAATTATCCAGGGTCTGTAACACCATTTTAGATGGAAATGTGGCCTGGTCAAGAACTCCTCCCTCAGTAGGGGCACACTACAGAAGCAGAAAACCTGTTTTTTAAATTTTCTATCCTCAGGGGACACAGAGAGACAATGGCTGCTATTTTAAAAGACAGGTTATTGGGAAAGTTGATAGTTCAGATGAATAAGAGAACACTTTGGCAGTGGAAAGAATAAACACAGGAGCATTAGGAGCGCCATCAGGAGACGCCATCCCTAGCAACTGAATAAACCCATCTGTCAGTGACATTGTTCAAAACCACAGTCCATGGGGCGCCTGGGTGGCTTAGTCGGCTGAGCGTCCGACTTTCGCTTAGGTCATGATCTCGCGGTTCATGGATTCGAGCCCCGCGTCGGGCTCTGTGCTGACAGCTCAGAGCCTGGAGCCTATTTCAGAGTCTGTGTCTCCCTCTCTCTCTGACCCTCCCCTGCTCACGCTGTCTCTCTCTCTCTCTCTCCTAGAAATACAAATATTAAAAAAAAAAAAAAAAAAAAAAAAACACAGTCCAAACTGCAATTGTTTGGCAAATAGACTCTCATATCATTAGATGAAAAGGATAGATAGTGACAAGTGAAATTGGCTGAAGGCTACCCTGTTATGTATAGTGCATGCCTGAGGGTCATTTTTGAATGTGTAAATTGTCACTTGAGATTAAATAACTCACAAGTAGTTGCCAGAAAAATAAAAGAAAAAAAAAGGGGGGTATACTGGGTGAAGGCTATATGAATATGGGGCCACTGCTGACTTATTGGGAGTGATGTATAATGAAAGGAAAGGCAAAGTCACATATATACCCATACCCACAAAGAGTAAGGTCTGCAAATGAGACTTTGTAGAGAAAAGAAAGCCATAATTTAAAATGACTTTGGTCTTAGGGTGAATGCCCCTAACTTGGAAATTTTCTCCTTGTCTCTTCAGCTCACAGATCTTCTACCCCATTACAAATTAGGGTGTGTTTCTAATACATGGTACTCAATGGATACTGTGGTAGACCTAAGAGGAATAAAAAAATATATCCCCTCCTTTCCCCCACTTAATATGTATAGATACCCAGCCAACAATAATCTTTCCATCAGTCTTTTATACCACCAGGAACCCTAAATTACATCAACTCTTTAGAACTGACACCCTTATGTATCTACTAGCCTTCTTAAAGAATAGATTTACTCTAGAACAGTAACATTTTTTTTTTTAGGGCTGACTCAGCTTAAGGTGGCATCTCATGAAGCCAGCTGAGCAGGCCCAAATAAAAAATGGCCAGGCTCAGTAAAAGGATTCTCTGAGAGAAAGAGAAAACTAACAGTGGAAATGAGAGAACCTCTTTAGTTGATGAAAGCCCACTATAACTAGGACATTGATATCTATGTGTTATCCAGAAGAGTTGTTAGCATCTACTACCTGGTGGTAGAGCAAGAGGTAACTCTTCACATCAGTTTGGACTGTGACAGCCTCTGACCTCATTTTTGTTCTTGTCAATCACTATGCAGAATTCACTCATTAAAAAAATAAGATGAATTCTCCTTTATATTTCAAGAGTAATTTTTTAAAAATGTTTTATTTATTTCTGAGAGAGAGAGAGAATGCGTGAGCAGGGGAGGGTCAGAGAGAGAGGGAGATACAGAGTCTGAAAGAGCCTCCAGGCTCTGAGCTGCAGTCAGCACAGATCCCAACACAGGGCTGGAACCCACAAACCATGAGATCACGACCTGAGCTGAAGTTGGATGCGTAACTAACTGAGCCACCCAGGCGCCCCTGAAGTGTAATTTTCAACTGAAGAGTTCAAAGCACTGGTCAAATTCTTACATCTTTCTTTAGAGAGTCATAGCATATGAAGGTCTTTTTAACTTATGATTTATTGATTGTGGACCATTAGAAAATAGTTTGTGGAATGGATCATCCTTGGAAATTGCCCATTGGAAAAAATGAGGTTCACAGAGACTTACCATGGAGGACTTAGTGATTAATGAAGCAGAATGTCCAAGGCGGTCACATACTGTGGCCAAAGATGGAATAAATATTGAGGAAACAAAAGAAAAAAGAACCTATATGCCTCAAAGAACACAGTAAAAAGAAAACAAAGAAAAAAATGCATGAAAGCTTTTGAGTTGGCCAGATCTACATTTATATGCTTCCTCTGTTGCTTTCTATGCGATCTTGGGCAAATGTTTTAACCTCTCTGAGGCTTCGTGTCCTCATTTGTAAAAAATAAGTGTGATACATTATCTCAGAGTATTTGTAAAAAATGTGCCTGGTACACTATGAGTCCCACTAATACTTCCATCCAAATTTTGAAGTCTCACCTCACACTGGGCAAATAAGCCTTATATAGTACTTAGTAGAGGCTGCTTGATATAATGGATAAAATAGGAAAGAGTCAGATGATTTGGCTCCTATATTTAACTTGATATAACTTTGACACTAAGAATAATAACTGTTATTTCTACACCAATTTTCAGTTTATAAACATGTTAACATATATTCCCAATTATCTAATGTCAGTAACACCATGTCATAGAACCTCAGTTGCATCATCTGAAAAATTGAATGGGGCTGATCAAATATACTCTCTAAGAGTATATTTCTTCCACCTCTCCAATTCTAATTACTAAGTTGCATAAGTAAATAATAACTGAAAAAGGAGTATAAGGAACAGAGAAAGATCCTGGTGAATTTGGGATCCTGGAAAAGTTTCAAAGACCACCAGACCCTGCATTGTCTCCTGAAGCATGGGTAGGAGCAGGTAGACAAAGGAATGATGACAGGATGTTCCCAAGTGACGGGGAAAGTCTGTGCAAAGGGCAGGGAGTCAGAATAAAGGAAGATCTACAAGGTCAAGGAAGGGGAATAACCTGAATGAAGCAAAGAATAGTGCTGGAATATAATATGAAGAAGGGTCAGGAAGGTGAAGGCCAGCATTTAGATACATTGCAAAGCCAAACAAAGATGAGATTAGTCATGGCAGGAGACAGTTACTCTTGAAGTTTTTGTGTGATTTAGCCCTTCTCCTGTTGTAATCATGAGTTATCCACCGTAGTAAACAACCAACATAGTAAACGACTACCATTTCTATCAAATTTCCTATCTTTTATCTTCCTAAGTAGATTCCTCCAGAGCTCAAACCACAACTTATACTCGTCTTGAAGAAGGCAGAGACTAGACATCCAACAATATACATGGATTGGCAAACCGACTGAACCAAACACAGTGCTTATAATGCAATGATCCACATGGTTTTCTAACAAAATGGAATGTAGTCAAAGACCATGGACCATGCAGCCAAAATAATATAAAAATAATTCAGATCCAATTCTTATTTTTTCCCCTAACACTTAACACCATGAAAAGGACTTGAATGAACCTCAGTACTTCTTAAAATCTCTTTTCTTCTCCAGGGTGTGAATCACATATATACATTTACCTGCTTTCAGGACTCCTCAAAACCACCTGAAAGTACCCCTCAAAATCTAATTATTTCCCTCTGCTCCTCCTTACCCCACTGCCCCAACTTATTGTCCCCTATATCTTAGAATATATCCTGGGAGGAAATAGAGACACACTGAATAAGCTTAACTAGAATTCTTGATAGTGAGCAGGAGGAGGAGATTTGGTAGCTGTTTATATCTAAATTTCCAACATCTACTCTCTGTTGTACCAAATGTGATTAAATGAGTTCAGTATGATGGGTCTCATACAGATTATACCAGAGATGGCCTTCAAAGAGCCTAAGTGCACAGATGCAAGAGGAGAGACAAAAACCATGTTTTGTTTAGTGGCTTATCTCCTGGGTTGGCAGGGTCAGCTCAGAGAGGTAAGCACACTTGTTCCATCTAGGCAGGCCTTGAACCAGGAAAAAATGGCTGAGTGGGATTTGAGCAGAAAGAGAAGAAAGGCATTGGACAGCCCAAATATTAATATAAACCACAAACTCCAAAGTTTCTCAGTGAAATTCTGAGTTTCTGATTTGGCTCATCTCAAGGGAACTAGTCTTCACAGAACCCAGAAAGTTAACTTTCCCCAATTGCTAGCTGCTACTCCTGAAATCCCTTAATCAAGGGTCAAAATATCACTTGCCTCTCTTGTTCCTGCTGAAGATGAGAGTCACTGTAGCCCCAAGGAGCTAAAGGAGTCTACCTCTGGTGTCTGGGAGCAAAATTTCTGCAACTCTTTGAATAGCCCCAGGGGAAACCAAGAACAAAGCTTATCTCTCAGGGGTGTGCAAGTGTATTCATTCTAGTATCTCTTTCCCTTTCTCCCCACTTGGCTCACAAGCCCTTTCCTATTAATTGAGGGCAGGCTGAATCCAATTTACATATTCCCACATTAACTAATCCTCATCTAGTTTTTATGAGGAGCCCATGCCCGCCTACAACCCTCTTCCAAATTATGATGAAAAACCTAATTCTTAGAGCTATGTTTCTGCAAGTCAGAAAGATGCCCTACATTTTTTTTTAACTGATCAGTCTAAAAACAGCTTCAGCCAATTTAAACCACTTTTTATAAAATGGCATTTGCATCAGGTTTGACAGTCTGCCTGCCATTTTCCCACCCCATTATGATATGAAACAGCTGAGCTACCAACTCGGGGAAAAACTAACTTTCTGCAGGAAACTGCAACTAGACAATAGTGGTCTCAGGCCAGAAGCCAGCTTTAGCCCATGTTATAGAGCTCGGAGTGGGAAATTTAGGAGAAATTAAATCAATCTGAATAAGGCAAAGAAAGAACTAATTTTCCTGTGTTACATGAGTGGGGAAAGAGATGCTGGTGTCTCTGTGCTCTGTGGAGCCTCAGGTAATCCTACCAACACTCCTTAGGGCTTTGTTATGGACTCTATGAGGGGCACGGACTCCTTCACCAATAAACACTGCAATGGACAGTGGAATGAGCCCTCAGTGGCTGCTAGAAAACAGTTTAAAAGCAGTGGCTGCTTGATGGATGTGGGGGTGGGGAGGGGGAAGATGGGCATGGAGGAAGGCACTTGTGGGGATGAGCACTGGGTGTTATATGGAAACCAATATGACAATAAACTATTTGTAAAAAAAAATAAAAATAAAAAATAAAAGCAGTGGCTGCTAGAAAACACAGTTTAAAAGCTCCCTGGAATTCAGGAACAGTCTGACGAGTTCCATGCTTTACTTAGCTATACTAAACTACACATCCCAACTCTGAAAGTCAACAGTGGTCTGTACAATTTAGACAACTACCACCAAGCCATGTAAAATAGACTCTCTGCCTCTCCCCATATAGGTTTATAAAATGCTTCTGTTCAAAAGCTGGAACTCAAATTTGGGGACAGAAATCCATAATCCTAACTATTCTGGGACTGAGTGTGTCATGTACCTGGGCATATTCTTGTCTCGCAAGAACAAGAAGACTTTGTTTACATTCAAGCAACTCGTTCTTCTTGCCACTAGTCAGTGGGTGGACTTATTCAGAGGAACTGAGATCTTGGTAAGGAGCAGTCCTAGACCTTTGGAAAACACTAAAGTCTCTGAGAGCTGCTCCAGACACTCCTCCTTCACCTCAAGTTCTACATTTTAGCTGAGTGCTTTTAACCTGGTTCTTCCAAGAAAACTCCCTCATCCTCTTCCTCTTCCCTTAAAAACCCTCATGTTGCTCTGATCTCAATCTCACCCCTACCCTCCACCAAACAGACCGAGATTCAGATTATTCTCCTATGTCCTAATCACTGTTTGGGGGTTTTAATCTCTTCTCACTCTTGTCAACACATTCTAACTCTGCCTCAATTCATGACCATAATGGAAAACAGCACTCATTCATTCATTCAAAAATGCTTATTAAGCACTCTCTCTCTGCCAAGGACCATTCTAAAACTTGAACAAAACAAATCCTCTCCATTCTTCAAGCTGATGTTCCAATAAGCAGGAGTTAGACACTGATTTAGAACCCTTTAAAATGTCACTTAAAATACTCTGCTTCACCTTCTGTGCTAGCCAGTGACCACCCCTATTCTTTATTATTTCTGTTCCCCCATAGATAAAAAGAAAATTTCTATTTTGTGTAAGTATAGTACTCCACACTTTTCTAGGTATTTTCAAATATTATCACAGGAGTTGTTTAAACAACTTCGTGAGGTACAGATTTTTAACTTTTTATTTTGACATAATTATGTGTATATGGAAAAGTTGCAAAAGTAGTTCCGAGAATTCATGTAGATCCTTTATCCCACTTCTCCTAATGTTAACATTTTACCAAGGTACATTGTCAAAACTAAGAAATTAATTTTTGTGCAACACTCTCAGCTATATACTCTATTCAGATTTCACAAAACTCTCCACTGATATCTATTAATATTTTTGTTTTTGTTCCAGTATCCAACCCAAGGTCCCATAAAGCATTTGCTCTTCTTAAACTCTTCCAATCTGTGGTAGTTTCTCAGTTTTTCTTTATTTTTCACGACTGTGACACATTTGAAGAATACTGGCGAGGCATCTGTAGAAAACCACCTGCCCCCAAGTTTGGGTTTGTCCATTTTTTCATACTTAGATTAGGGTTATGGGTTTTGGGGGCAAAATACCACAGAAGCAAGGTACCCTTTTCTTTGTAGCATAAGAGGTAAGTGATATTAATATAACTTGATACTGGTGATGTTAAGCTTGATCATGGGGTTAAGGTGGGATCTGCCAGTTTTCGCCAATGCAAAGTGATATTTTTCTTTTTCCATATTCTTTAGTAGAAGTGAGTCTGAGTCTAGCCAACATCCAAGCAGAGGACAATTTGCCCCATCTCCTGGAAGGAAGAATATCAGATAACTTGTAGATGTGTTACAACTACCACAGCATTTAATAAATATTTGGGGGAAATACTTCAAGGCTATGTAAATATTCTGTTTCTCTTTAAAATTTCCTTGCTGTTTTTAGCATTCACTGTGGATCTTAACTGCAGCAATTACCTAATGGTGATTTTATTTCCCTACCTCCTTCTGCATTTATTTTCAGAATTCTCCTGTTTGCTCCTTTTTCCTCATTTACTTATCTGATCATTTATTTATATAACTAGAGACTCATGGATATTTATTTCTTTATGCTCCTTGGTCATCTTGTAATCCCCCTTCTACAAATACAGAAATTGAGATGAGGAGCATTTTCATGACTCACCAAAGATCATACAGTCACTCAGTGCAAAATAGTATCTACTGTTCAAGTGTATTCACTCTCACCTCTACTCTGCCTCTGATGTCACCTGGTACACAACTTGCTACATAGCATGAGATTAATAAATACTTAACAAATGAATGAAAAAAGAAATAGTAGACTTCCAAATTCATCTGATGAGTACAGTTGACTTTCAGTAATCTTATTCTATGAACACAGAGAAGCAAGGGATGTGTAGCCAGGAGTATGAATACCAACCCCCCAGAGAAACTTTACTCAACAGTAAAAAGGTTTCATCCTCTTTACAGGGTGATTTTGTAGCTTTGGCATTTGTCCAAATATTTAGAATATATCATTGTTTCCTTTGGCCTGATTTGATTTCAGGAAAGAATGAAAATATAATCCCTTTAAAGGGAAACCCAGTAGCTGGTTTTCCTGATAATCCACTGTGATCTCACCATGTTGACTGAACAATGCTCCCAGGAATCTATGAACTACTCAAAGGCAGAAGTCAGGTCAAATTTGCATAGCATGCACTCAATTAATGTTGATGAATATGTACCTTGCTTTTTGTGGTTCCTCTTTTGGGAAAATCACATGACCAAAACTCGCCTGATGACCTGTCATAGATTAGGTTCTGAGTTATGTTTTTTTCCCCTGAGTTATGTTTTTAAATACAACTTTAATGAATAAAGTACATTACTAACAAATCATATCCTAGCAACAGGAGGGTCTCTAGAAATGTCTGGCACCTTGCCCGATTTCTGGCATTCAGGAAGTGCTAAATAAGTATCTTCAGAAGGAATACATGAAGAAATAAATGAGTCAGTTAGAGTAGTTGGGAAAGACTTTGTGCAGGACGTGGGGTTTGAAAGGACCAAGAAGGATTCTGATGACAGGTAGAAAGGCTTATTGGAACAACAGTGAACACTTTTATAATTTCAGACATGTCACTTTATGAGAACTCCTTGATACCCATAAGAGTAAGCCAGCACTTTCTACTACTCCCACATTTGTCTTCTAAGTCTTAAAGGCCCTGTCCTGGTATATGCAATTGTTTATGACCCCAAGAGATAACAGGAAATCATTTAACCATCTCCTATAAGATTACTTAACAGTAATTCCTATTTCCCAGCCCAGATAATAACCAGCTTATAATAACACTCTCCCTGGAATCAACCAGTTCTGAATTCTGGGGCTGGCTATTTGTAATGCTTCACTTCTAATGACTAATTTCTGGTTTTTCAGGAATCTGCACATACATAACAGAAACTGAACACATACTAACACTAAAAGGAGCTTATTGCCCCATTTAACTGAATAGGCTCAGAGAAACAGACTATAGAGCTAGAGGAATAACAGCAGCTCCGGGATCATGGAGAAGTAAAACAAGGAGTTAGTGCTGGCCTCATCTCTTCCTTGTACATCTATTTCTCAATTCTGATGATCTGCAATTTCATTCCCGCCTGCTAGAGACAATGATTCCCTCTAAGGCAGGAGAGTCAGACCTCAGCTCATACCTTTCTTAGTCCAGAAATTTAGAGGAAGGGCTCCACTCCCTCCAGTTCAACTAGACACTACTGATACTACAGGAAAAGTTATGAAAATTGCTGATCCCGGTCACATGTCCAAACTAACTGCCAGTAAAGCTAGGTTCTACCAGGATCACAGACCAAAGTGACATGGGCAGTTTCCTCTGAAAAGATTGTGTCAGTACAGGGCAACTTCCACCAAAGACCCACAAGTCTATGCAAAGCTGGAGAGAGCAGGCATGAACAGACTTATATAGCTCTGTCCACAACCTCAACACCTGATAAGTTTAGTCTTATGGAAAGCCCAGCGTCTTCCTTATCTGATCCTGCAGACTGTCACCCCAGATTCCTTACCAGTGAGGTAGAGAAGAAAGAGCAATGAAGCTGCACTCTACAATTACCATTTAGGGGCTAACAAATAAAGAAGAACAGGATTGAGGAGGAACGGACTTCTTACTAAGACCAACTTCCTGCCAGTATCTTACTTGAATGAACAAGACATGGACAGATTAAAGGCAGGTTTTTAATCTGCCTCTTTGTTTGGAGGATAAGAATTAAAGACTGACACTTCTGGATAATCTTCCTGGATTACATGGCCTCCACTATGTGTAAAGCATACAGTAGAGTTAACCCTACTTAAAAAGTGGCCATGACTTACTTCTCTAGCCTCTGAGGTTATATTTCAGAAAGTCAGGTAGAGGCTGTTTTGGGCCATATTGTGTGGTAGGTGTGTTTGGTCAGGTCTACAGTGGAACTGGAGAAATAAAACTCTACAGTTTTAAAAGCTTCTAAACACATGTGGTATGCACATGCATGTGGGGGATTAGGAAGTAGGGACAAAGGAGATGCAACAATGAGTAGACCATCCTGGTAAATGTGCAAAGTTCATATTCAGGAAAAACAAAAGAACCTATAAAGGAAGTATGTTCTTTGTGTGTACACAGCAAGACACATTCAGAGAAATCCTTTGAGTGTCAAAACTTGGAAGGAAGGTAGAGACCATGCTGATATTGTAGGAGTTGATCTGGTACAGAGGCAGCCCAGCAAGCAGATTGGCCCCTTTTAAGTGAATAATGTCAAGGGTCATGTTGCTAACAGGACTTAATACAGGGACAGGAGCAGCAGGCAGAACTCCAAGTCAGAGAGTTACAAATCACTGGTCTATCACTATAGGACTCTAATCAGAAAAAAAAAAAAAAAAAAACACAATTTTTTTTTGAAGGACAACCGTAAGCTCCCCAGTGGAGTCCAGAATAAACAGCATGATGTTCAGACAAAGTCTCAATGTCCAGCAACAAAGTAGAGTAATAAGCAGGGAAATTGAGGCGGAAACTCAGTCATTCACAGTGAGCCAATATGTCGAGCATTTGGGGTTCCACAGGGGACAGTGACAGCTCCTCATTCTTCAAGTATTTCTAAACCCTGTCAAGCAGGTTTGGAAGTAACAAAGTCCAGCCCCCTTTGCTGGTACTTTTTAGTTTCTGTACTCACTTTTTTACCTCCCTCCCTCAGGCATAACCCTCTGAAGGTAGGGAATTTGTCTTAGTCATCTCATTTGTGCTATCTGTAAGTGGCCTAGGAATAGAGGTAGTGAATAGCCAGGCAGGTTATGTGTGAATGTGGAGGCAGAGATGATGGGTAGGACTCATTGGTTACTGCAGCATCCTGACTCTGGAGGCAGAAGACATCAGTGATGTCAGCTAAGAGGGTGTGGAGAAGTGTAAATGCACAGAAGAATCAAGTCTAGAGTTGTCTGGAAGTAGAGTGCCTTCCTTTCTCCCTAACGCCTGTGCTTTTCCATGCTCATTGAGGAGGGAGTTCCCCACCAGAAAGAGTATCTCCACTCCATTTCTCCAGGCTGTTGAGAGGAAATGGGCTCCTTCCTCGTGCCGCTTGCCTTGCAGGGAGAGGGGCTGACCCATATGTCTTCCCATCTGCCCTGTGCTCAGCCGAAGTGTGTCCTTGGGACCCAGTTCATGCTTGTGCTCAGCGACTGCTCACACCTTTTGCAACTCTAAATGTTTTGGCCCTAAAATGGAACTTAACTGCATTTTCTTTCAGTGATAACTCACACTCAGGGCATGTGTCCCTTGGGAAGCAGGGAACCCATGTCAAGAAATACAAAAGCATTTGTGATCTTTCTGTCAGTCTCCCAAACAATTACTAACTCTCTGAGAGACCAGGGCACTTCTCTTGACCTCTCTGGGCCTGGGGTTTTATATGTTAAATGAAAGCATTGGCTTTAGTAGCTTCTGACTCAGAATCCTCCAAGTACACTACCAGCAGTCTATTCCAGAAAACATAGGACATAAAAATTCACAGACCGAACTGAGATCCTTGAATCACACAATGAGAAGCAATGAGAAATAGATGAGGGTAGTGTAACACACATAGGACAGGGTACACACATAGGACAGTGGAAGCATTACACTGCCTCAATCCTGGGTTACACAATGACCAAATGCCCTGTCTTTCACCCTCTTCCTTTTCCTTTCCCCTGTCCCTCCTCTTCTTTCCTCCCCCCACTCTCCCCTGCCCTACTGGTCAACACTGAGTTTCTGAGCACTAGAGTATAGAGTGAACAAGGAAGATCTGCAGACCAAAGGTGTCTGGAGCTTCTTCTTCTATTGTGGAGGCTCAAGGGCGACTACTCCTGACTCCGACAATAAACAGCCAATAACATTCTAAGCAGTAAAACTGCATGCCTTGGGAAGAGGACAAATGAGCCAGTACAGATGTAGATACCAGTTCAGATATGACATAGGTATTAATCGACACAAATGTACCATTTATTCTAGCTAGGTCTACTTGTGCCTGACAGGTTACTGACAAACAATCCATGACTTTCTTCTATGACTCACAAACTACTTGCTTACTTTCTGTTGACAATTAGTCTTGTTTCTATCTTATGTATTTATTTTCTGTGCAAAAGATAAGTAAAAGGTAAAAATTAAACACATGATAGCCTCTGAGATCACTCCCTGCTGGAAGCACTGGATGACTGAGGAAGAAGATTCCCAGCACACATGAAAGCAAAGCATGGAAGCCAGCATAAGAAAATTCCCTCTCCAATGTCCTCCTATCCCCACATGCCAGGATATCCATCACCAAAATACTCACCTGAATGGTGAGACAATTTTGTGATGCAATGAACTTCTGACTATTAACACTTAGATAAGTTGTGAGTGCCTTCCTTCCTTGAGTTTAAAAACACCTCTCAAGGTGGCAAGAATCCTCCAGTTATAAAGCTGGGTGGGGACTACCTACATGATCTCAGCTATTTCCTTATCCCTCACCACCTCTGGGAAATAATTCTTATATGAGCTCCACTGTCACTGGGGATCAGGCAGCAGTAACCTCTGAGAAAGCAACATCCAGGAGCTGCAGCCATTTCTGCAACAAGTTGTGAATATGTGGCTGGTTCACCACAAAGCTGGATCTCTCCCTTGGACAACTATAACCCTCACCACCACAATGGTAACCCACAAAGAAACATCCAGGAGTCATGCTGACAAGCAGGGAGTGGAAGAGTAAAGGAAGAGAGTATGTTCCAAAAATCTAACTGCACATCAATAACACAGATATTTTTAGCCCCTAGACCTGCCCTTTTAGGATGGACTAGTGGAAAAGGCAAACCCACCATGATATCTACCTTTCAGTAACAAATAGGTGAACACACAAAGATAACCAGGGGAAGAGAAGACAAGGAGAGGCTTTTTATTTTGTAATTTGAGTATGCCAGGATTTCTTGCCAGAGCCAAATGATGGGCACTGGATAGTTGTCTGACAGCTGGATCGAATAGGGGCTTCATGAACAATGCCTAGGATCTATGGGACCAGAAATACAGTCAGCAATGCTGGTACAGCAGGCATTTCTGTTGGGCATCTCCTGCAGGCAATGTCAAAGTGCCGGCACATCATCGGAGAGGTGTTTTTCTCCTGCTGGCTTCTCATTTTGTTTGTGACTCCCACAGCACCCTGCCCAGCCTCTTCTCTCTCCTTCCACACAGACAAGTTCCTGCCTCACCTCAGCAAAGGCATCCCAAAAACTCATCAGGGAAGGCCAGGGAATTAGCATAAAATTTGTCTTAGACCAATAATGCTTCTCAAGTGACAGGCGCAAACAAATTAAAAACTACCCCATAGAGACACACAGTCAATTCAAGTCACACAGAATTTCTACAGATAAACACTCTCCATAATGAGCTCAAATCCCAATTACAAAACAAATGAGTTGACAGTCTATCATGAGTCAGCAGAAACAGCAAAATCAGATCCTCCTCAAAACCTCAAACAATTTAAATATCAAATATATGCCCAAAAATGAGCATTTTCAAGTAATTATAGAAATAAAAACATTCAAAAACATGTCAAAAGAATAATACAGATTTGAAAAGAACCAAGTAAAATTTGAAATACAGTGACAGAAATTGAAATTGCCCTAGCAAAAGGAATTTTTACAGTTTTCCTAAGTTCAAGATTTCATTGCATGATTATCTGCCTTAGGTGTTATAACTCTTATCTTTCTCTATAATCTTCACAGTTTTAAAGTTGTTTTGTTTTTTTGTTTTTTTGTTTTTTTGCTATCCGTGACAAGGAAAACTGGAACTGATCTGTTGAGGAGCTCAGTAAACAAAGCACAAGTTATTTTTCTAATACAGAGCTAATGGCTGGACTAAGCTGACAGTTCTTAGTTTACATTACTTTACACGTGTTTTCTAAAAATTCTGGCTTTCTCTTGAACATCTGCTCTTAAAGACAAGTCTAAGACATTATAGGTATAGGCGTGTGGCAGAATTCTATAGACAGATTCAGGGCCTTCTCTTGTCACTGCTCCTCGTCTACTGGCTACCTTGCTGAGTGTGTTGAATGGTCAGCTCAACTACCATGACCTTCTGGTCAGTATTGGCTTCATTGTAACACCTCACCATGCTGGACCCTATATAGAAAGAATGTGATGGTCAGTAGTTACCAGTGGAAAGTGCTTACCTTAAACTTTGCTAAAACACCACACATACATGAAAACTTTTTCTAATGCTAAGATAGAGGAAGAAGACAAGAAAGATAAACTTCAGGATAGCCATTTATGGAGCAATAAAATATGAATGTTGCAGCACTGTTTTGATGTTCATGCTATACTCCCTGCCAGACCATATTTTATTCAGTTGAATGAAGTAGGGACTCAGCCACACAAAAGTAAATCTAATAAAAAAAAAATTCCCACAGCTCCTGAACTGGAGAGAAAAAACAGTCATCTCTGTTGGTTTCCCACAATACTGGCTGCATTAATATTAAAATGCAGTAAGCTTTTTAATCACCAAGAATTATAAACATCACTGCTTAACTCTAGCTGCTATGTTGTACTTCATATGGAGCCACAAAGGGGTGCCTTGTGTAGGAGCTGGAATTTGTTGAGTATGTATAAATAAATAGAGGGGCTAAAGGTACAGAAGATTTCAAGTCACAGGACTTGAGGGTAGACACCAAAAATTCTGTCTGATCTCCATGATCTCACGATCACAGAGCACATGGACAGGACTAAGTATCTCACTTTCCTCTTGCCTTGGTAGATGGCAACAAGCCTCTAGGAGTGCCTGCTGAGAAAGATTGTTCCACAATTTGGTTTCCATCAACATAAGAGATCAGAAATCCTAGAAGATGCCGGTTACAAAAATGTCAAATATTAGTCAAAATATTGTTAAAGGACCTGTATAAATTAATGAATAAACCTAGAATAAAGTAAATGAAGTTCAGAAAAAATGAGAACAGGAGTCTGAGGAGATAAGCCAGCACTTAGTCACTGCATACTCAAGACACATCTAGAGATCTGTTTGGGTTGGACCATCAGTGGATGAGGGGAAGGTTAATGTGCACATAAACAATGGGGGCACTGAAACTTAGAGCACTCCACACAAAGCAAAAGCTCAGGGAGGGATGTATATGTAGTGAATCAGAAGAAAACCCACGCAGTAGAGGCTAAAAAACAAGGATCTGCCATGTCCTTTGATGTGGATTCTGACACCCACATGAGTTTGGATTTAAATTTACACTTTTGTTTTTCAGTTGAAGAAACCACATCTGAGAACTTCAATTTAAAGAAAACCTAGTTCTGGGGCACCTGGGTAGCTCAGTCAGTTAAGCATCAGACTTCAACTCAGGTCATGCTCTCACAGTTCATAAGTTTGAGCCCTGTGTCAGTCTCTGTGCTGGCGGCTCAGAGCCAGGACTCTCCTTTGGATTCTGTGTCTCCTTCTCCCTCTGCCCCTCCCCTGATCATGTTCTGTCTCTCTCTTTCAAAAATAAATAAACATTTAAAAAAATAAAGTAAACCTGGTTCTGTAGTAGTGTTCTTATATAAACACCTCAGCATCGGCCCCTTACATGTTTATACGTAGTGAAAGCCAATATAAATACTAATAAAAGAAGGTAGAGACACAAAGACTTTGTACTAAAAAAACAAAAAAGGACACAAAAATAAGAGCAAATAGCAGGAGACTATAAAAAATCAACAAAGTGGTTTGAAAAGATTCAGATCGGTCTCTTAGAATTGAAAGATAGAATCACTGAAATAAAAAATGCAGTTGGAGGGTTAAACACAAGAGACACATTTGTAAAGAAGCTGAGTGGAAGGGGGATATAATGGAATTGAACAGAATGACAGAGAAATTGAAAATAGAAAAGAGAGGTTTAGAATATGAGTAACGGACCAACAGATATCTAAGTGCTGTGACAGAAGGAAATATGAAAGAAAATGAGGAATGCATCGTATTCAAAGAGATAATGCCTGAGCTTCTCAGAATCTTTGACAGACATGAAGTGTTAGATTTGGGAATTCATTAAACCCCAAGGAGAATAAATGCTAAAAAAAAATCCGTTTTTAGGTACAGTGCAATCAAATTAGAGCAAAGATAAAAAGAGGGTCTTAAGTGCAACCACAGAGAAAAGTTAGGCTATGCACAAGGAACAATATTTAGATTGACATCTAACTTGTTCATGGGAAAAAAGCAGCCAGAAAGTTGAGGAATAGCACCTTCAAATACTTTCAAACTGTGACAGAACTCACAATCTACATCTGTATTCCATTAAAAAGTATGTTTTAAGGACAAGAATAAAATAAAAATATATTCACAGAAAACAAAACAAAACAAAATGACTCTGACACCAACAGACCTACACTAAAGCTTACACAGTTTGCCATTCAGGACAAAAGAAAAATTCTGTTAGAGATGAATAGTGGGTAAAAAAAAATACTACATATGTGGATGAAACTAAGCAAACTGTTCTAGTACAAAATAAGAAAAATAATAAACATTATTTTAAAATAGTAATAAAATAGTGAGTTTAAAAACAAGTAAGAGGATTAAAAAGCTAAGCAACAATATCATTTAAGTTTGGAGTGTGTGTTTGCTATTCAGGCATTCATCCATTTAACAATATTAAGAGAGCACTTACAAAAGCAGAAGCTATTTGATGCAGGGTACACAAAACAGTCAAAAATGCTTATCCCTGTGAAATTTGCATGTTACTATAGAAAAGAATGCAATAAGCAAACAAATAAAGCCAGATGATTATAAATTCTATGGCAAGGGAGGGCGAGTGAGTGTGCAAGCTGAGGGCCCTTATCCGTTCATATCTATCATACAGTCCATGTTTTATGTCCATAAATTTATCTTATGATAAATAGAAAATTATTCTAGGGCTTTTATATTTTTGAAGGAGAGTAAAACTCAATTAAATTTAGGCTTAAGTGTATGAAGTATGGATTTCAAAGAAATAACATGTTAAAATTTCAAGAATGAAAAATAGAAGTAGACCAAGTAATTATAATGAGGGGTGGATAATGGAATGAGGCAGTGGGGGGTGGGGGGTACTCAATCAATTCAAAAGGAACAAAGAAGGCGGAAAATCTGAGCAAAGAAAGAGTGGAACAAATAGAAAGCTTGAAAACAAGATGGTAACAATGCATCAAAATAATGTCAGATATTATAGTAAATAAAAATAGACTGAGCTCTGTGGGTAAATGGCATGAACTGTCAGACTTGATTACAAAAATTCAAGCAATATATGCCCTTTAGATGAAATAATATTCACACATAAAGACAGAGAAATACTGAGGATAAAAAGAAGAAAATGCATACTAGGCAAATATTAGCCAAAGATATCTGGCATACCTTTATCATACCAGTCAAAATAGGCTTTACCACAAATATATATATCCATCTCTCTCTTTCTCTACTCTATCTATCTATCATCTATCTATCCATCCATTCATCCACCCACCCACCCACCCATCCATCCATCCATCCATCCATCCANAATTAAATTCTTCACATCATAATGAAAAACATTTTTCAGTTTCCTGAGAAATGTATTAATTCTAAAATCTTATTGTTCTAAGATGATCCAAAACATGTAAACCTAAAACTGAAAGGACTGTGAGGAAAAACTGACAAATCTATCAATTCTCTGTCAGGTATTAAATCCTCTCTGAGTGATTTACGGATGAAGCAGGCCAAAACTCAGTACTCATAAAGAAGATTTAAATGTTACTATTAACAAGTTTCAATAATAAATAATATGAAAAATGTTGCACTAACACTTTATATTCTTTCTTTTTAAAATATAATTTATTGTCAGGTTAGCTAACATACAGTGTATACAGTGTGGTCTTGGCTTTAAGAGTAGATTCCCATGATTCACCACTTACCCAGTGCCCAACCCAACAAGTGCCCTCCTCAATGCCCATCACCCATTTCCCCCTACCCCACCCCCACCTCTCAAACCACATCAATCCTCAGTTTGTTCTCTGTATTTAAGAGTCTCTTATGGTTTGCCTCTGTCTCTGTTTGTAACTATTTTTTTTTTCTTTCCCTTCCTCCCATGGTGTTCTGTTAAGTTTCTCAACTTCCACATATGAGTGAAAACACTACAAATTTATCCAAAGGATACAGGAGTGCTGATTCATAGGGGCACATGTACCCCAATGTTTACAGCAGCACTATCAACAATAGTTAAATTATGGAAAGAGCCCAACTGATTAATGGATAAAGAAGATGTGGTATGTACACACACACACACACACACACACACACACACACACACAGGAATACTACTTGGCAATAAAAAAGAATGAAATTTTGCTGTTTGCAACAACGTGGATTTAACTGGAGGGTATTATGCTAAGTTAAGTAAGTCAGTCAGAAAAAAACACTTTATTTTCAAGCTCACATGGAATACTTACAAATCTTAACAGAGATGTTATGAAGCTTACATAAGACAGACATTACACAAGTAAATAAAGTCTGTAGTATATTAGATAATGATAAATAATGAGGAAAACAATAAAACTGGAAATTAGGCAAGAGATTCAGAGGGATAGAGTATCAATTTCAGATAGGTAGGCCATGGCAAACCTCCCTGAGAAAGAACATTTGAATAAAGACCAGAAGGAAGTGATGAAGGGAATAATGTGGTATCTGGGTGGAAAGAATTCTAGGCAGATGGAAAAGAAAATGAAGAAAGTCTGAGGTGAAATTATGTCTATATCGTTCTAATGAAGTGGACCAGTTTTCTGGAGCTCCAGCAGAATAAACTTGAGCAAGAGTAGCAGGAGATGATGTCAGAGAGGAATGCCAGATGAGGTAGGGCCTCATGCTACTGTAAGAAAAGTTGCTCATTACTATTAGTAAGAAAGGGTAATATTGGAAGAGGATTTGATCTGATTTGTATTTTAATAATATCCCTCTATTATGTTGTGAATAGATGGAATATGCAAAGCAGATGCAAGGACATGGGTCAGAGGCCACTGCAATAACATAGTGAGAAATCACAATGGCATGGAAGTCAGTGGTAGTAGCCAAAGTGGTAAGAAATGGTCAGATTCTGGATTTCTTTTGAGGTAGAACCAAGGGGATGTGTAGAGTGTCAGAGTCAACTAAGACTCTCAAATGTTTTAGTCTGAGCAACTGGAAGGACGAAATTACCATTTCCTAAAAGGGGAGAGCTGTGGGAGATGCAGACACTCAGCTTTAGACCTATTAACCTTTGGATGTCAATTAGATATTCAGGAGAGAGATAATATACACAGCTGGATATATGAGTCTGGAATTCAGAGGAGTCGTACAGGCAAAAGGTGTACATTTCACAGTCATCAGTAGATGGGTGGTTTTAAAGCCATGAAACTGGATTAGGTCACCAAGGGAATGAGCACAGATAGAATAGAGTTCAAGGACTGAATTTGGGGAGTCAACCCACAATGGGAGTCAGGAAGCTAAGGAAGAACTAACGATACTGATTGGAGAGTCATCAGACAGGCAGAAGTAAACCAGAGCAGTCAACTGCATCAAAATGCAATTCACAGGTTAGGCAGGATAAGGAATGGATATAGATGCAAAAATCTTCAACACAGTTAACAGAAAAGGCTATTCAACAGTACTTGAAAATGAAATCTAGTAATGATGAAATTGCATTTAACACAGGGATGCAAGATTAATATAGTATTAGAAAATCTATTACAGTATTTATTAACATGAAAAGAGGAGAATCAAATATTAGAGTGCAGAAAAGCATTATTCAAATAGTGGAACTATATTTTTAAAATAAAAAAGAAGGCAAGGCTACGCACTGTTCACCATAATCTATTAAAGATTGTATTGAAGGTCTTAGTGGTCTTAATAAGAATAAAATATGTGGAAGGATTAGTTAAAAGACACAAAATCTCATTATTTAAGAATTATATAACTATATGGGGTGCCTGGGTGGCTCAGTCAGTTAAATGTCAGACTTCAGCTCAGGTCATGATCTCATGGTTTATGAGTTCAAGCCCCTCACTGGGCTCTGTACAGACCACTCAGGGCCTGAAGCCTGCTTTGGACTGTGTCTCCCACTCTCTCTTCCCTATCCCACTCACGCTCTGGCTTTGTTTCGCTCAAAAATAAACATTAAAAAAATTACATAATTACAATAAAAACCAAAAAAGGAATCTACAAACAAAATGTTAGCATTTAAAAGAGTTTTGAATATAATTAGATAAGAACGGTATAAAATTAACTGAATTTTTATATCAAGAATAGTTGAAAGCTTAATTTTTAAAAGATACCCTGTATATTAACAGTAATGAGAACATGTATATTTTGCCTAAAAACACAGTTAATAAATGCAATGAGTAATTAAATAAGTGATGTTTGGGGTCCGTGATACACAATGATCTTAGATTGGAACACTAAATATCATGAACACACCTAAATTATACTTAAGTTGACATATAGTTTGAATGCAGTTTCATCAAAATCTCCAGAAATTTTTTAAAGAAATTCAACAAGTGAACTCTAAAATGTGTATGATAGACCAAAAGCTAAGAAAAGCCAATATTCAAGGAAAAGAGGTCCTGTTCTATCAGAGGAGGAGATTTATCATAAATTTATAATATATAAAGCAATGAGAATTAGCTCAATGATAGGCAAATAGAACAGAAAAGAGAACTCCAAAGGAATTTGATATAGGTGTAATTTGCCATGTTGATGGATGTAGCATTACAGGTAGGGAAATGAGGAACTGTTTAATAAATGATGCTAGAAAAAAATGGCATATAGAAAAATCAAAATTCTATCTCTAAGGTCACAGTACACACAAATCAATTCCTAATGGACTGAAGACTTACATGTAGAAGGGAAAACATCGAAATTTATTTCTACGACTTCAAGGTAGAGATGCAAGGGCTGATCATAGAAAGCAAATATTTTACTAGATCTAAAAGCCTTAATGAATGCCTTAACACTAAGAACTTTTATTCATCAAAAGATTCCAAGAAGAAAATGAAAATACAAGCCATAAGCTGTGAAAAAGATTAGAACAAAAACTGTATTTTAAAATAGCTTCAAAAAGTCACTAAGAAATAAAGCATACAACCACAGTAAAACTCTTCACAAGATATTAACGACCATTTCTCAGAAGAAAAATAAATGACTAATAAATATGCCAGAAAATATTCCCCTAAATAGTAGTCAGAGAACTGCAAAATAACGAAATGCGATTCACAATCACTAATATGACAAAAATTTTAAAATCTGACCATACCAATCATGAAAAAAAATGTGGAGCAATCAAGATTTTACACTAATAATGGAAATTCAGATAATTTTCACACTTCTTTTGTACCTTTCCAGGTTCTACTATGAATGGATAACCAGCTATTACTAATAAATACTAGCTATCAATCTAGGTGTTTAATAACAGCACATTGACTTAACTACAGTCAGTTGAAAGTACAGTTAACATCTTGTAAAGCTGATGAACACAGCCTTGTGACCCAGAAGTTCCACTTCTAAGAACATCCTAATTATACACTAAAGCAATGTTGCCCAATAGAAATTAAATGTAAGCCACATACGTCAATTTTTCCAGTAGCCATATTAAATATAAATGTTAAGCAAAGTGAACTTATTCTTAATATGATATTTTATTTAAAACAATATATCCACAGGGCACCTGGGTGGCTCAATCTGTTAAGTGCCAGACTTTGGCTCAGGTCATGATCTCATGGTTCACGGGTTTGAGCCCCACGTCGGGCTCTGTGCTGACAGAGAGCTCTCTCTGCTCCTCCCCCACTCACACACACTCTCTCTCTCAAAAATAGACATTAAAAATAAATAAACAGAGGGGCTCCTGGGTGGCTTAGTCTGTTAAGCGTCCGACTTTCGCTTAGGTCATGATCTCGCGGTTCGTTGGTTCGAGCCCCGCGTCGGGCTCTGTGCTGACAGAGAGCTCTCTCTGCTCCTCCCCCACTCACACACACTCTCTCTCTCAAAAATAGACATTAAAAATAAATAAACAGATAAAACAATATACCCCAAATTATCAGTTCATCCTGAAATCAATGTAAAAATATTAATATGATATTTTACATTATTTGTATTTTTAAAAGGCTTTTTAAATTTAGTTTGAGAGAGACAGAGACAGAGAGAGAGAGAAAGCATGGGAGTAGCAGAGAGAGAGAGGGAGAGAGAAAATCCTAAGCAGGCTGCCATCATCACAGAGCCTGATGCAGGGTTCCATCAGTCAGACACTCAACCAACTGAGCCACTGAGGCACTCTACACTATTTGTATTAAATCTTTCAAATCTGAAGTGTATTTTGTACTTATAATACCTATTAACTCAGGCCACATTTCAAGTTCTCAGTAGCCAGAAATGGCTAGTGACTACCATACTAGACAGTATAACTTAGGGATTCACAGAAAACATGTAGGGCGATGTTTATATTCATGGCAACTCTGTTCCTAACAGAAAAAAAACCTGGAAACAATTCAAATATCCACTGACAAGTGAGGGATTAACTTAACTGCAGACTACTCAGGTAATGGAAAATTATGCAGCAATAAAAATGAAAGAACAGCAGCCCCACACAAGAATAAATCTTAGAAACAAATGCTGAATGAGAAAAAGCAAGTTGGATAGTAATATAGACAGTATATTATCACTTTCATAAAGGCCAAAAGGAAGCAAACCTCAACAATATGTTAAGAATACATAGATATGTGTAACATTATGGGGAAAAAATAAAAAATAAAAACAGAGACAGGGAAGGCAGGGAAATGGAATCAGAATAATTCATAGAAGTTTCCAGGGTTTGTATAACTTCATTTTTCATGATATTTTCATTGGTGAGTTTTTAACATTCTGATTCATACCTCAAATATGTTATATTTATTATTTTGTATGTATTAAATTCTCCATAATAACATGAGGGGAAAAATGAAGAGTCTATTCTGGAAAACATGAGATAACTTTGCCTATGGCCATTTCTCTCTTCCCTCAACATTTTTGTTGACCTTTTCTGTAAGCAGTGGAGAAAGTAAAGAATGGCCAGACTTAATGCATGTTAGTTGCAGTTTATAAACAAATATTTGTTTCTTTGGATAAGTACTTAGGAGTACAATTGCTGAGAGGCATTAAGAAGGGTATTTGTGGAGTCCAGGCTGCAGAGTGACAGGCCCATCTCCATGGGTCCACGGGGACAACTTGGCAGGCCCTAGGTACATGACTGTGAACAGCGATAGATAAAATACATGGTGTAGGCAGGAGGGGAGGGATCCCCTTCTACAGAGAGACAAAAGGAAGAGAAAGATTGTGGAAGTGTAGGATTATATCTGAACAAGATAAAAACCACAGACCAGGGATCAGGAAAAACAGAAAAAGATCCAATTTCAAAATGCAAACTGCGGGGCTTTCTCCAAACTGGGTCCACCTGCCCTGTTCCTACACCTGGCGGGGGGCGGGGGGCAGGGGGGGTTGCTAGCCCCTGATTGGTAACTAGCTTAGAGCAGTCCCCAATCCACAGTCAGAGAAAGTGGTCCCCTCTCTTGAGTGCTGTGGGAAGAAGGGAAAGAGCCATTCCAAAGACAAAAGACCCTGCTTGTGCCTACCAGCCCTTTATCAGCTGGTCAGAATGGCTCTCCCTCAGAAGGAGAGCACACGGAGTGGGATCCTTTAAGACAAAAGGCTTTGAAACCCAGCTGAGTGCCTGGGAGGTATGGAAGTCTGTGGAGGGGGACAAACCACCTCATTCACACCCGCAAGGCACTGTGAGGAGCCCAAAGCCCTTGTCTGCAAGGTGGAGTGGAGTGGGATCCTTTAAGACATCAGGGTTTGAATCCCAGCTGAGCACCTGGGAAGCATGGGAGACCGTGAAGCAAAAAACAAAACAAAACAAAAAAACAAAAAACCTGTCCACTCGCGCCCAGGTAGCACTGTGAAGATGACCTGAAAAGAGTGGTCTGGGATCTGGTCTAGGAAGGAGAAACTGGGGTGCCTCCATTTTTCTCCCCATTACCAACAAGGCAGGGCTTCAGGGAACCAAAGGGCCCACAGTGGAGGCGGAACCCGCCTACAGCAAACCATGCCCCTCCAAGCCTGGTACCTGCATCTACCTGACCACGATTGACACTAACCAACCAGACAGCACCCTCTTCCAGATCAGTGCAGCCACCAGTCCCAAGGCGTCCAGTGGTTTTGCATTTTCTGATTTAATTATTGGTCAATTCTTTATACATATATATATGTATATACACATATATACGTATATATGTTTTTTCTCTTCCTTTTCTTCCTCTTATTTCTTCCCTTTTCTGCTCTGATTATTCTGGCTGTTGGTTTGTTTAAGCAGACATATTTAATCTATTCTCTTTATACCTATTCTGTATCTCCTTTATTTTCCTCTCTCTCTCACTGGATTAAGGCATACAGTTTCTCTGCCTGGTCAATGTTATTTTACTTTATTTTTCCCCAGCCCTGTCATTTCTCCTTTGTATGGGATAAGGCTTCTGCCATTACCACCACCACCTCTTTTATTTTTTTAATTTTTTTCCCAGGGTTACTTCAACAATCAAATCAAAGCACACCTGGTGGAAGGTCCGAAGCACCACTACTAGTAGGGAGATAAAGCAACTAGAGTCACAACAACAGGGAGCACGTAACACACTCCAAAAACACCTCCTGAAAGCCCAAGCCCTGGGCAGCATATGACCCCTTTTTAATATAGTAGTGCTCACAGGTGCAGGACACATAAAAAGCTATTAAAACACATAATGTTTATGGGGTACCTGGGTGGCTCAGTCAGTTACATATCTGACATTGGCTCAGGTCATGATCTCATGGTTCATGTGTTTGAGCCCTGCAATGGGCTCTGTGCTGACAGCTCAAAGCCGGGAGCCTGCTTTGCATTCTGTGTTTCCCTCTCTCTCTGCTCCTTCTCTGATTATGCTCTGCTCTCTCTCAGAAATAAACATTTAAAAAAAATTTTTTTAACACATAAGGGAGAGAAAACTAGCTAAATGATGAAACAGAAGAATTCTCCTCAAAAGAAATTGCAGGAAGAAATGACAGCTAAAAATTGTTCAAAACCAGATATAAACAATGTATCTGATCAAGAATAGAAAATAACAGTCATAATTTTCTGGGCTTGAAAAAACCATAAACGACAGCAGAGTAGCTATTACTGCAGAGCTCAAGGAACTAAAATATAGCCGTGATGAATTAAGAAATGCTGTAAATGATGTGCAAGATAAACTAGATGTGGTGACAGTGAGGTGGAAGGGGCAGAGGGGAGAATAAGTGAAATAGAATATAAAATCATGGAAAATGATCAAGTTGAGAAAAAGAGAGATAAAAAATACCAGATCATAAGGGGAGAGTTAGAGAACTAAGTGATTCAACCAAACATAATAATATCTGTATCATAGGAGTTCCAAAAGAAGAAGAGAGAGGTGGGGGTGGGGGGCAAAAGGTTTACTTGAATAAATTATAGCTGAGAACTTCTCTAATCTGGGGAAAGAAGCAGACATCCAAATCCAGGAGAAACACGGAACTCCCTTCAGACTTAACAGGAATAGGTCTTCTGCATGTCATATCATAGTGAAACTGGAAAAATACATAGATAAAGAGAATTATGAAAACATCTAGGGACAAATGGGCCTTAACCTGAGGGTAGGCATTTAAGGGTAGTAGCAGACCCATCCACTGAAACTTGGCAAGCCAGAGGGAGTAGCAGGAAATATTCAATGTGATAAATAGGGAAAAAATGCAGCCAAGAATCCTGTACCCAGCAAGGCTGTCATTCAGAATAGAAGGAGAGATAAAGGCTTCCCCAGAGAAACAAAAACTGAAGGGTTTCTTGACCACTAAACCAGCCCTGCAAGAGATCCTAAGGGGAACTCTGTGAGTAGAATGCTGCAAAGACTACAAAGGACCACAGACATCACCATAGGCATGAAACCTAAAGATAATACAATGACACTAAATCCATATCTTTCAATAATAACACTGAAGAAAAGTGGACTAAATGCTTCAATCAAAAGACATAGGGTATCAGCAATCCCTATCAAAATAACATCAGCATTCTTCACATAGCTGGAACAAATAATCCTATAATGTGTAAGGAACCAGAAAAGACCCAGAATGGCCAAAGCAATCTAGAAAAAGAAAACAAAAGCTGGAGGTATCACAATCCCAGACTTCAAGATGTATTACAAAGCTGTAATCATCAAGAAAGTATGATACTGGCACAAAAACAGACACTGAGATCAATGGAACAAAATAGAGAACCCAGAAATGGACCTATAAATGTAAGGCCAACTCATCTTTCACAAAGCAGGAAAGAACATTCAGGAATCAAGACAGTCTCTTCAGCAAATGGTGCTGGGAAAACTGGACAGTGACATGTAGAAAAAGGAACCTGGACCACTTTCCTACACCATAAACAAAAATAAACTCAAAATGGATGAAAGACCTAAATGTAAGACAGGAAGGCATCAAAATTCTAGTGGAGAAAGCAGGCAAAAACCTCCTTGACCTTGGCCACAGCAACTTCTTACTCAACATGTCTCCAGAGGCAAGGGAAACAAAAGCAAAAATGAACTATGGAACCTCATCAAAATAAAAACCTTCTGCATAGCGAAGGAAACAATCAGTAAAACTAAAAGGCAACTGACAGAATGGGAGAAGATATTTGCAAACAACATATCAGATAAAGGGTTAGTATCCAAAATCTATAAAGATTGTATCAAACTCAACACCCAAAAAGAAAAAAAATAATCCAGTGAAGAAACGGGCAAAAGACATTAACAGACACTTTTCCAAAGAAGATATCCAGATGGCAAACAGACACATTAATAAATGCTCAACATCACTCATCATCTGGGAAATACAAATCAAAACCACAAAGAGATACCACCTCCCACCTGTCAAAATGGCTAACACTAACAACTAAGGCAATGACAGATCCTGGAGAGGATGTGGAGAAAGAAGATCTCTTTTGTGCTGCTGGTGGAAATGCAAGCTGGTGCAGCTACTCTGGAAAACAGTATGGAGGTTCCTCAAAAAATTAAAAATAGAACTATCCTACAACCCAGCAATTACACTACTTGGTATTTATCCAAGGGATACAGGTATGCGGTTTCAAAAGGGCACATGCACCCCAATGTTTATAGCAGCACTATCAACAATAGCTGAAGTATGGAAAAAGCCCAGATGTCCACCAATGGATGCGTGGATAAAGAGAATGTGGGATATATACACAATGGAGTATTACTCAGCAATCAAAAAGAATGAAATCTTGCTATTTGCAACTACGTGGATAGAACTGGAGGGTATTATGCTAAGTGAAATTAGTCAGAAAAAGACAAATATCATATGACTTCATTCATATGAAGACTTTAAGATACTAAACAGATACACATAAGAGAAGGGAAGCAAAAATAATATAATAACAGGGAGGGGACAAAACATAAGAGACTCTTAAATGTAGAAAACAGAGGAAGGGATTGTGGGAGGGGGGAATGGCTAAATGGGTAAGGGGCATTAAGGAATCTACTCCTGAAATCACTATTGCACTATATGCTAACTTGGATGTAAATGAAACAAATTAATTTTTTAAAAAGACAAACAAAAAAGAAGCCATTACTTTGCCTCTTGCTTCTGTATGCTTCTTTATCCAAGTTCACCCAATCCTCCTCTCTTCCACGGACCATCCTGTTCCTTACACTGTATATTTTATATATTTTGTTTGTTTGTGGTTACCTATTACTGTTTGCAGAATATTCTGTTTTGTATCTACATCTATTTGAAGCTCCCTTTGAGTACAGTATATATCAATTTATTTCTATTGCAGTATACTTTTCCAATAAATTATGCAAAATTTAAAAAAAAAAGGCATAAGGTATCAGAATGCCTATGATAAAAATCAAGATCCATCTATATGCTATCTACAAGAGACCCATTTTAGACCTGAAGTCAGCTTTAAATTGAAAGTGAAGGTATAGAGACTCATCTATCATGCTACTGTAAGTCAAAAGAAAGGTGGAGTAACCATACTTATTTCAGATAATCTAGATTTTAAATTAAAGCCTGTACCAATAGATGAAGAAGAGCATTATATCATAATTACAGGGTCTATCCATCAAGAAGAGCTAATGACTACAAATGTTTATGCCCCCAATTTGAAAGAACCCAAACATATAAATCAATTATTCACAAACATAAGCAATCTTATTGCTAAGAATATAGTAATTGCAGGTGACTTTAATACTCCACTTACAACAATTGACAGATTATCTAGGCAGAAAATCAATAAGCCCCTGATGATACACTGTACCAGATGGACTTGACAGATATATTCAGAACTTTCCATCCCAAAGCAGCAGAAAACACATTCTTCTCAAGCGCACATGGAACATTCTCCAAGACAGATCACATACTGGGTCACAAAACAGCCCTCAATAAATATAAAAGAATTGAGGTCATACCATGCATATTTTCAGATCACAATGCTATGAAACTTGAAATCAACCACAGGAAAAAGTTTAGAAAACCTCCAAATGCATGAAGGTTAAAGAACATCCTACTAAAGAATGAATGGGTCAACCAGGCAGTCAAAGAAGAAATTAATAAATATATGGAAGCAAATGAAAATGAAAACACAACAGTCCAAACACTTTGGGATGCAGCAAAGGCAGTTCTAAGAGGAAAATACATTGCAATCCAGGCCTATCTCAAGAAACAAGAAAAATCCCAAATATAAAATCTAACAGCACACCTAAAGGAACTAGAAACAGCAAAGAAATCCCAAAGCCAGCAGAGGAAGAGAAATAATAAAGATTAGAGCAGAAATAAACAATATAAAATCTCTCTCGCTCCCCCACCCCAAAAATACTAGAACAGATCAGTGAATCTAAGAGCTAGTTATTGGGAAAAAAAATAACAACAACAACAGATAAACCCTGAGCCAGAATTCTCAAAAAGAAGAGAAAGGACCCAAATAGATAAAATCATAAGGGAAAAGGACAGATAACAACCAACACCACAGAAATACAAAAATTTATCAGAGAATACTATGAAAAATTATATGCCAACAAATTGGACTACCTGGAATAAACAAATTTCTACACACCCACACAGATGGGAAGAAGAAATTGAATCAGTTATCCAAAATCTCCCAACAAATAAGAGTCCTGGTCCTGATGGCTTCCCAGGAGAATTCTACAAGACGTTTAAAGCAAAGTTAATACCTATCCTTCTCAAGCTGTTCCAAAAAATAGAAACAGAAGGAAAGCCTCCAGGCTCATTCTATGAAGCCAGCATTACCTTGATTCCCAAACTAGACAGAGACCCCACAGAAAAGGAGAATTACAGGCCAATATCACTGATGAACACTAATGCAAAAATTCTCAATAAGATAATAGCAAATAGAATCCAACAACATATGAAAAGAATTATTCACCATGATGAAGTGGGACTCACTCCTGGGCTGGAAGGCTAGTTCAATATTTGCAAATCAATCAATGTGATATATCACATTAATAGAAGAAAGGGTAAGTACCATATGATCCTGTCAATAGATGCAGAAAAAGCATTTGACAAAATACAGCATTCTTTCTTTTATTTTTTCTTTTTTTTGAACATTAATTTTATTTTATTTTATTTTATTTTATTTTTTTATATGTTTTATTTATTTCTAGGAGAGAGAGCGAGAGACAGCTTGAGCAGGGGAGGGTCAGAGAGAGAGGGAGTCACAGGCTGAAACAGGCTCCAGGCTCCGAGCTGGCAGTCAGCACAGAGCCCGACACGGGGCTCGAACCCACGAGCCGCGAGATCATGACCTAAGCGAAAAGTCGGACGTTTAACCGACTAAGCCACCCAGGCGCCCCTACAGCATTCTTTCTTAATAACCCTCAAGAAAGTCAGGGTAGAAGGAACACACATCAACGTCACAAAAGCCATATATGAAAATCCCACAGCTAATATTATCCTCAGTGGGGAAAAACTGAGAGCTTTCCCCCTGAGATCAGGAACATGATACTGATGTCCATCCTTACCACTGTTGTTTAACATAATGTTGGAAGTCCTAGCATCAGTAATCAGAAAATAAAATAAAATAAAATGTATCCAAATTGGCAAAGAAGAAGTCAACTTTTCACTTTTCTCTGATGACATGATATTCTACATGGAAAACCAAAAGACTCCACCAAAAAGCTGCTAGAACTTATGCATGAATTCAGCAATGTCACAGGATACAAAATCAATGTAAAGCAATTGGTTCCATTTCTCTACACCAATATTGAAGCAACAGAAAGAGAAATCAAGAAATAAATCCCATTTACAATTGCACCAAGAATCATAAAATACCAAGGAATAAACCTAACCAAAGATGTAAAAGATCTGTATGCTGAAAATTATAGGAAACTTATAGAAGAAATTAAAGAAGACACAAAGAAATGGAAAAATATTCCATGCTCATGGACTGGAAGAACAAATATTGTTAAAATGTCAATGCTACTCAAAGCAATCTACACATTCAATGCACTCCCAATCAAAATTGCAGTGACATTCTTCTCATAGCTAGAACAAACTATCCTAAAATTCATATGGAACCACAAAAGACCCTGAATAGCCAAAGTTATGTTAAAAACAAAAACCAAAGTGGGAGGCATCACAATCCTAGACTTTAGCCTCCACTACAAAACTGTAATCAAGACAGTATGGTATTGGCGTGAAAACAGACATATAGACCAGTGGAATAGAATAGAAAACCCTGAAAAAAATGAATTGGACCCGCAAATGTATGGCAACTCATCTTTGACAAAGGAGGAAAGAGTATCCAATGGAAAAAAGACAACCTCTTTAACAGATGGTGCTGAGAGAACTGGACAGCAATATGCAGAAGAATGAAACTAGACTGTGTTATTACACCGTACACAAAAATAAACTCAAAATGTATGAAAGATCTAAATGTGAGACAGGAAACCATCAAAAATCTAGAGAAGAAAGCAGGCAAAAACCTCTTTGGCCTCAGCTGCAGCAATTTCTTGCTCAACACATGTACCAAGGCAAGGGAACTAAAAGCAAAAATGAACTATGGAACCTCATCAAAATTAAAAGCTTCTGCACAGCAAAGGAAACAATCAGCAAAACTAAAAGGCAACCAATGGAATGGGAGAAGATATTTGCAAATGACATACTGGATAAAAGGGTTAGTATTTATAATCTATAAAGAACTTATCAAACTCAACACCCATAAAAACAAATAATCCAGTGAAGAAATAGGCAAAAGACATTAATAGACACTTTTCCGAAGAAGATATCCAGATGGCCAACAGACACATGAAAATATGCTCAACATCACTCATCATCAAGGAAATACAAATCAAAATCACATTGAGATACCACCTCAGACCAGTCAGAGGGGCTAAAACTAACAACTCAGGAAACAACAGATGCTGGTGAGGATGCAGAGAAATGGGAACCCTCTTGCACTGTTGGTGAGAATGCAAACTGGTATAGCTGCTCTGGAAAACATTGTGGAGGTTCCTCAAAAAATTAAAAATAGAACTACCCTACAACCCAGCAATAGCACTATTAGGAATTTACCCAAAGGATAGAGGACTGCTGATTCACAAGGGCACATGTACCCCATTTTTATAACAGCACTTTCAACAATAGCCAAATTATGCAAATAGCCTAAATGTCCATCAACTGATGAATGCATAAAGAAGATGTAGTTTACATATACAAGGGAATACTACATGCCAATGAAAAATAATGAAATCCTGCCATTTGCAACAATGTGGACAGAACTGGAGGGTATTATGCTAAGTGAAATAAGTCAGTCAGAGAAAGGTATCATATGTGGAACTTGAGAAACTTAACTGAAGACCATAGGAGAAGGGAAGGGGAAAAAATAGTTTCAAAAAACAGATAAAGAGGCAAATCATAAGAGAACAAACTCTCTCTTAAATACAGAGAACAAACTGAGGGTTGATAGGGAGGAGGTGGGAAGAGGGTATTTGTCGGGATGAGCTCAGAGTGTTGTATGTAAGTGATGAATCATGGGAATCTGCCCCCAAAACCAAGAGCACACTGTATATACTGTATGTTAGTCAACTAGACAATAACTTATATTAAAAAAAACAAAAACAAGTGCACTTGTTGGGATGAGCCCTGGGTGTTAAATGTAAGTGATGAATCATGAAATTCTACTTCTGAAACCACTATTATGTTATATATTAACTTGGATTTAAATAAAATTAAAAATACATATAAAAAATTTTTAAACACAAATATGTATTATGTCAAGCACTGAACTAAACACTTTATATTCAATATATTATTTAATCTTCACACACAAAAATTCAGTTGGCACTTTTATGGTCCCCATTTCACACATGAGGAAGTAAGATTGAAGAGATGAAACGACTCACAGATGAAATAAATTGCCCAAAGTCACAGGATCAAATGGCCAAGATAGGATTTGAACTCAAATCTGATAAATATCAGAGCCTGAGCTCCTATCATCTGATGTATGACATGGCTGCCACTGCTGGAACCAGGGGCTATAAGGTCATTTACCTAGACCACTGATCATAAGTAAAACAACTGCCACTGAGGAAGTAAATTACTTACCCCACTAACCAAGTACTTTCTCTATGCTAAGTGCTGGCAGTGTGTTAGGTCCCAAACTTTTGCCATGCAAGTGGTTAGGCATCCCCTGCTAATGAGGAAATTGAGGCAGAAATTTACACTATTAGTGGAAAGTCATTCATTTAGTTGATGGCAGTGCTGGAATGCAAACCAAAGCTGTGGTGTTTCCTAAATCTTAATAAATTCTAAAGGCATGAGCATTGGTGGTCAGTTCCTACCTCAGTTAAATTTGCAGCTGGGTGGATACTGTGTGAGAGAGACAGGATATCTTTCCAGTTGTGATCATGAAAGCCTTTAAAATGTAAATGATGACATTTACAAGGAGCATGACTACATGTGTAAACCACAGTCTTGGGCAGGACATGCCTGAGACAGGACAAAATGAGGTCCTATTACCTTATTGAGGTGGGGTGAGTTGGGAAGAGAAACCACATTAGAAGCAAGTTAGCCAGGAAGGAAGGTGGGTAATAATTCTAAATATGCTGTCCAGTTAATGAGCATGAAGACAGAGGCAAAGCACTAGGTAGTTTAGGCAGTTTTACTTTTTAAAAAGTACACTTTGAAGCCTGAGGCTATATATGGTGAATAATTCATGCTCTCTGGGATCACAGAAAGGCTTTGAGATGCTCTTGGAAAAAAAGAAGAAGGGGGGAAAGCTGTCCAGAGGGGTTTGTGGATTTGGGAAGGGAGGGATATGTATACTACATACTAATGCAACTCTAACCAGGTGTCCAGTTCAGCAAATCTTGCTGCAGATCATGTGATAAGGAATCAGACTGGCTTTCTGTGGAAGTTCAACCAGCTTTGCAAATTTATGTGTCCCTATTATTTTTTTAATCATCATACAGCAAACATTCTGTGAGGTCTGCAAAGCTGAAACAGCCTGTTTTCTTGTCCACCTTTATCTTTACAGGTTTTTGCCTCCTTTATTTTCTGGTCAGCTTTACCCAAGTTTCCAGTCAGAAGCACTGAGATGTCTGGACCAAATCAGCAAAACTTGTGATCCAATAATTTCAGGGGGAACCTAGAGTTGAGGGAAACCCACTGGATGATCCAATCAATTTCTATTAGTTCTTTGACTTGGATATTTCTACAAACATCCAAGCACTAATGGAGAACAATGACAGCAACTAATTTATACTATGCAATGTTCCCACTAGCCATCTCATTCCCACAGAAATTCCCTGGTTTCCCTTATTTGGATTTGGAGGAACCCACAGAGAATGACAGCCATAGGAGTCCCAGACGACATTAAGCCGGACATCCCTTGAATGGTCACAAGAGACATAATCTGAGCAAAATCAGAAAACCTAGACCAGCACAACTATATGAGGGGTCAGGTACAAGGAGAAACTATGAGAACACAGGGCAGGCAGTTACGCTGAGCCCATCAAGAAAGTTCTAGAAGCAACAAAGAGACAATAGAGACTGAACCATGACTTTCTTCCTCAAAGGTGAACCATCCTCTAGGGTTATTACAGAGGGGTGAGACCTCTAGGTAATGAAGTCTTACCAGACTGACAACTTCAGCTGTCTCTGGAGACCCAGCTGCTACTTTGGTGAAAGCTACTCCTTCAGGGAGTTACTGAGGCTTCTCCAGCCCAGCAATCCTTAAGAGACATTAATTACTAGCCTTGACAGCATCGGCTCCCAGCAGCTGCTCCTACAGAACTCTTATCTCCTGACTGATTCAGCCATCTCTTGGGTCCCTTAAAGTTTACAAGCTGATGAGGATCATAGTGGATAGTGGTGATGATGGCTAACATACTCTGTCCCAGAGATCATATACTGAGAAGCCATTATTTTATTTATTCCTCACACTAACACCATGGTGTATTTATCATCATCATCATCATCATCATCATCATTATACTCCTTTTAACAAATCAGGAAAATGAAGCACAACTGGGTTCAATAACACGCTTATGTTTATAAAGGGCCAAAGCTCATATCTGAACCGAGGTCTAATTTCAAACCCTATGCTCTTAACCTCTACAACAATGTCTCTCAAATTTGATTAACACACAGACCCCTTTAAAGGACAAAAAAAATCCTGCGCAGTCTGGCTTGCACAAATGTGAACAAATATAAAACTANGACCTGAGCGAAAGTCGGACGCTCAACCGACTAAGCCACCCAGGCGCCCCAAATATATAAAACTAGTTATAAACCCCTTCTGAAATCATGAAACCAAAACCAAACATATATATTAAAAATATTTAATAACTAAACTTTAAGGCCAGTAAAATTCAAATTAAAAACATTAATTCAAGGCGATGAGGATGTTGTTCTGCTGAAACTAGACCATCCATGTGGGTTTTAATAGGAGGAAGATGAGCCTCAAGTCAGGTTCTGTATTTAATAATTTTTTACGTGTATTTTGGCTTCAGTAATTCAGATAATGCCTGTTAGCCTAAGTATGTTATTAATTATTTTAAGGTCTTACTTGCTAGTTCATAATAAATAGATTCCACATGTTTCCAAAACGCTGCCAACAATCTTCAAGTGTCAATTTTAATTAAGTGTCATTTGATAACTCTGTAATGCTGTCTTGTTTACTTGAAAAGAAGGGTATGATTGCAACATTATTGAAATTTTCATTAAATAAAGCCTGATCGCCAGAAGCAGGTCTCATTTCATGTGTCTGGCCATGCTTATAGTGAATGAATGGTGACAGTTTGGCTTTGTTCAAAGATGGATTCTGTAGTGGTTGTCTGTGCAGTTTGGGATTGCCTTCCCAGGAGCGTACGGCTTTCAGTGTGATATGCATATAGCCCTTGGGCCCTCTGATGGTTCAGCTCTCCTATCACATACCTTCCTGTGAAATTTTTATTAGCGCATCACTCCCTAAAGTCATTTCACCTTCTCCTAGTCAAAGTAAAATTTATAAAAACAAATGCAAATTGGCCACATAGAAGTTGTGTGGTAGTTGTTGGAAGGTGTGATCTTAGAATGCTTCAGAATATGTCTGTTAATTAATCCGAGTATCACTGAGATGAAACACAAGGTTTAAAAAATTGTTTTACCAGACCTTTGCCTATGGGTTTTTGTTCAAAACACATGGATGATGGCTACTGATTTCCCAACATCTAATATGCAGAGAGCGATCCAGCTCCTGAAAGGGTTTTTAACTATTGAAAAATTTGGTCCTAAAGTCATCTCTCAAATACAAACAGAAGCTCCGTCTGCAGCCCCTTTTACTGGACCTTCAACACACCCCCACATTTGTGTTTCTGTAAGTATCATCAACATTCACACTCTTGTTTCCCCATACCTAGGTCTCTCCATGAAAAATCCATCAGTAAGGAAAGCAATGGACCTGAGCTCTACATTGGCTTGTTATGTCTGACCTTGAAGCAAGACGAGGACTCTTTGAATAGAAGAAATTGCAGTACAAAGAATTGACTTGCTGGACCTCACTGAAAGAAGCAAAAGATCCAGAACGTGAATCCATGATTCCTGGACTCCTGGCTCATGCTATTCTCATTAAACACCCTACCTCAACTAAGTAACACCTATTTTGTAGCAGCACGAGATTTCCACATCATTACTCTGACTGTAGAGAAAAGAGGGTGTACAGGAACTAGGAAAGATCAAGAGCCACTTTTATCTCTATTAAGATATAATACTGGAACCTCTTGTTTTACAAAGAGCAACAATATTGTGGCTGATGATGCAGAATTTTAGGTTAATTTCTCCTGTCTATTGCCATTTGCTCTATTTGCCATTGGTTTAAGATGCAATTATTAAAGGCATTTTTTAAAATCACAGGACCTTAAAATCCATTTATGAATTCAAAAAATACTTAAATAATTTTGTACAAATAAACACAAACTTTAAATGTTTTTATTTTATTTTAATGAGAAAACTTCTATTTAGAAATGGTTGGGGCACCTGGGTGGCTCAGTCGGTTAAGCGTCCAACTTTGGCTCAGGTCATGATCTTGCTGTTTGTGGGTCCAGGCCCCAGGCTAGGCTCTGTGCTGACAGCTCAGAGCCTGGAGACTGCTTCAGATTCTGTGTCTCCCTCTCTCCCTGCCCCTCCCCTGCTCACACTCTGTCTCTCTGTCTCTCAAAAATAAATAAACATTAAGAAAAAGAAAGAAAGAAATTGTTAGAGGGGTGACTCCATGGCTCAGTCAGTTAAGTGCCCAACTCTTGGCCATGATCTCACAGTTCATGGGTTCAAACCCACATCAGGCTCTGTGCTGACAGTGTGGAACCTGCTTGGGATTCTCTACCCCTGCTGCCCATGCCTGCCTGGCTCTCTCTCTCTCTCAGAATAATTGAATAAACTTAAAAAAAGAAATTTTAGCATCTTTTGAGGTCAGTTTCATTGGTTTGGGAGAAACCAATAGGGTGGATCTCTCCATTACACAAAATGTAAATCCCAATGCGATTAATTGTTCTCAGAGAAAACACGTTTCCCTAGAAATGTGAATGCAGATGGTATAAGCTGAAGTTTGCATATTTTGTTTGAATAAATTGGGTACATTCATCCTAAGCCAGACTAGGAGCTGAAAGATTCAGACAATTGTCCTAAGGTAGGATTAATAATTAATGCTCCTTAAATGGCATTGTTTAAATTAGAATATCTCTTACTTCGGGAAATATATTGCTGACTATTTCAACTTCCATTCCTAAAGTTCCCCTGAAATAAATGGGTATTTGTATTAAAGAGGGAAATAACCTTCTGCAAGCTCAGGGATGTGTGTCAGGGGTCCTGTGAGTGGCCAATACTTGTGACAGTGCATATTAAACTTGGAGCCATCCATCCACAATTCCACCAGTGATCTATAAATGAGCCTGGTCTTAGCTGTGCTTTTGAAGACCTAATGAAAAAGACAGTGCCCATTCTTAGTGAAGAGAGCCAGTCTTCTGCAGAAGTGAATTATAAAATAACATGATTGCCAAAGTAATATTGAAGAAGAAAACCAAAACAGGAGGCATCACCATCCCAGACTTTAGCCTCTACTACAAAGCTGTAATCATCAAGACAGTATGGTATTGGCACAAAAACAGACACATAGACCAATGGAATAGAATTGAGAATTCAGAATTGGACCCACAAATGTATGGCCAACTAATCTTTGACAAAGCAGGAAAGAATATCCAATGCAATAAAGACAGCCTTTTTAACAGATGGTGCTGGGAGAATTGGACAGCAACATGCAGAAGAATGAAACTAGAACATTTTCTCACACCATACACAAAAATAAACTCAAAATGGATGAAGGACCTGAACGTGAGACAGGAAACCATCAAAAACCCTGGAGGAGAAACCAGGAAACAACCTCCTTGACCTCCACCCCAGCAATTTCTTGCTTGATNGGAGGAAGTTAATGGAGGATGATGCGGGAGAAGAAGGGGGGAAATAGGAGGGGAGAGGGAGGGAGGCAAACCATGAGAGACTCTTGAATGCTGAAAACAAACTGAGGACTGATGGGTCTCGGGGGGAGGGGAAGGGAGGTGATGGGCATGGGTAGGACACTTGTGGGGATGAGGACTGGGTGTTATATGGAAACCAACTTGACAATAAACTATTAAAAAAATAAATAAAATAAAATAACATGATTATGTGGCATTTGGAACCAGCAATGTTTTGGAGCTAAAGCAGTGGACAAAGTAACAAGTGACTGACTACCAAGATGAATTTGCAGAAGATCTAAGTTCACTGGGGTCCCACTTGGGAGAGAAACTTGGGAGAAAGATTGGCCTTCCTACAAGTTGGATCATGAGCCATTATCATTTTGTACCCATTTCAGGAGCAAAATAAATAGAAATTTCCAGTCACATTTATTATTTATATATGCCAGACACAGTTCTTGGAAGTGGAGATCCATGTAAACAAAGCATAGCCTTTGTCTTTAGAGCACTCAGAATCCAGTGGGTGGTCATTTGTATGTGCATGTTGGGAGGGTGGAGTGGTAGGCAGATTGAGAGGGTTGCCTTTCACCAGTAGGAGGTCAAAGTATGAATAGTAATTTCCAGGTTTGTAAGTCTAACCATGTAAGAGGAAAAGATGTGGTGCCTCCAAGTGTTCCTCCTCTGTAACAAGCCACTGGCTTCCCTAGCCAATAGGCAATAACATAGCAGAAGCCACTCTTCAATCACAGCTCCTGCAAGGTAGGGGTTGCTTCATCAAAACTGTCGTTTATAACAAAAGAAAACTAGTCAACATTTGTTAAGACATGAGGAGGGGGGGAGGTGGGAGGAGGCGGAAGAAGGCGGAAGAAGGCGGAAGAAGGCGGAAGAAGACGAAGACGAAGAAGAAGAAGAACAATCACCCCTGAGCATTGAATGTCAAAAAGGATCAAAGACAGAATCATATAACAATTTCATCTACTAATAAGAAAGAGGATTGTACTCTGGGATTCAGCTTCTGTGATCCTTCCTATCAACATGGCAAAGTGGCTTTGTAGCTTCCTCCTGGAGTCACATGGGCCAATGGCAGCAGCCAGAATTCCTACGATAGACATTGATGTCATGTATTATGTCTCATGAAGAAAGATGATGGATGGCTCATTCAGAGAAATTGGAAAACATGATTTTTTCTCAAAGAGGCAAAAATAAAGCAAGCATGAGATTTAGGAAGAGCCATCTCTCTTCCCAAATCTCTCTCATCATTATTAAAGTTATTGACAAGCTATTGAAAGCTTTTAAATGTTTTATCATAAATGGTATTTATGAGTCCAAACTGACTTCTCTTGAGAGGAAATAGAGGAGGTGGAGTCTGAGATCTCAATCAGCACATTTTCTTTTCTGTTTGGATGAAGTAGGTTGTGTGCATGAGGGAAATTAGCTGACCACTGGAGCTAAGAATGCTTTGTTTCCTTAACTGCAGAAATTCACTACACAAACAATAGGATTTTCTTAAGAGTTTGTGACCATAAGGCTAGTAATAAAACAAACATAACAGGAACTACTTCACCTATGGTCACTAATGATAACTCCATGGCTGAAACAAAGAAAGAATGGCTTATTTTCTGTCCTTTTGATTTCATTACACTCTTTACCACTTCTTTCTCTTCATGTCCTACCCTCTCTTTCTGTCCACTCTTTTCTGATTCTCCCTTAATTTCTCTGACTCCCCCTTCTCAGCTTATCACAAATCTCTTCCTTCAGCCCACTATAGAATGGTGTACTTGCTTTCTCTCATATTGCTCTTCCCATGAACTGGGGAGCCCACATTGTTTTGTTTACCCTTTGTTTTAATTTGGACTGATGACTGATTCAACAGACTCCTTCTGGGTCCTCTCATCTTTAGTCTTCATTCTTCCCAATACAGTTTCTACAAAACCATCAGAGAATTTTTATAAAATAAATCGCATCAGTCTTTTCCTTATTTAAAGGCATTCCAATGTACCCATTCTCCATGAAACAGATTCCTTGGCCAGGCATAAAAGGATTTTGTGATTTGGCTCCTGCCTCACTTCTCCAAACTTTCCTCTAAGTATGCCTTTCAACATGTACCTTATGATCTGATCATACAGAATTATTTGCAGCTCCAAAATGTTGTGTGCCATCTCTATGGAATGCCCTACCCTGCTTTTCCAAGCCATTCCACCCAGGTAGTCTTGACCATGCCTGCGACACTACTCAATCTGGGTGACATGTCATTCCTTTCTCATCTTCCTTTGTGCCTGCTACTTGCCCTCACTGTAACATCCTCATGCAATGGTTTGAATAGGATTCACACAGAAAAACAGGTCCATCCTGGGAAAAAAGTATTATTGAGTTAGATTTTACATAAATAGGCAAGGAGATGGGGAAGAGATGATCTGGAAGGGAAGGATGGAGGGTGTCACTTGTCAGATAGTCTAGTGGACCAGTGGGAGCTTAAAGAGAAATCCAACAAATCACTAAAGTGGGACCACAAAGGGAGAACTCATGGAGAAGTCTCTAGAAACTGTTTCCCTTTGTGGAAGAAGTTGCCTCTGCATAACCTCAGACTTGATGGGCCCCCTGCAAAACATCTGATGGTGGACCTAGAGCCACCATTTGAAGACAAGATGGATGAGGAGGTAGAGGAGAAGAACACACTGAAGCCTACTAGGAATCTCTATTATCTCTCCATCGCCAGAGTTGACAACAAAGACCTTCTGAGAGTAAAGGAGTCTTTTGATTACTGTCACTACAATTGCATGTAAGGTTTGTTTTGTTTTTGTTTTTGTTTTTAAAGGCAACCAGGCAAACTTATCTGAGGAAATTAGTTGTAGTAGTTCTCAGATTTGGCCAAATTGGCCTAACATAGTCCAGCACACCTTAGCCATCTTTTTATACTCCAAATTGATATCAGAAGACAAGGTGTGTGTCTCATTCATTGTCAACTATTGAGCAGCAAGCACAGGGCTAACGACATAGGAGAGATTCAGAAAAGTGGGCAGTGAATGAAGGGCATTCATATATATGATAAGGTATTTGAGTTTTCAATCATGCTTAGAGCAAATGATGGGAATGGTATGATGCATTCTTGGAATCTGAATTTCTCATGTGACAAGACTGAATGTGACAAGACCAGTCACTCAATAAATGTAGAAGGATTTCATTGGGAAAATATATTTGATTATCTACATCAACATATTTATTTAATTTACTTAAAATTTACTTAAATTTTATCATCATCTAAATTAAATTTACTTAAATTTTACTTTAAAATTTAAAGGAAATGAAGAAATGTTTCCTAAAATCATTTTTGGGATCAACATTTTTAGCTTTAGTGTGTTTTATTTTAGGGATGTCATTCATTTATTTTTATTGTTGTTGTTATTATTTTTATGATGCTGACAGCAATGTATAGAAAAAGCCTACTTTATGTTTATTACATTGAAAGCCTTATCCTAAGGTTAGCTGTGTTCTTATCATAAAGTCAAAACTGTTTAGGGGCATCTGAGTGGCTCAGTTAGTTGAGCATCTGACTTCAGCTCAAGTCATGGTCTCACAGTTCATGAGTTTACTCCATGTCAGCCTCTGTGTGGACAGCTCAGAGCCTGGAGCCTGCTTCAGATTAGGTGTATCCCTCTCTCGCTGCCCTCCCCTGCTTGTGCTCTCCCTCTCTATATAAAAAAATAAATATTAAAAACATTAAAAAAATCAAAACAGTTTATAAGTGTATCAGTTCTTTAAGTCTGCTCTAAGCATACCAAAGCTCATACCCATTTCCCCTTACCTCAAAGAAGGAAAACTGTATCTCCATCAAGAAAAGGAGAAGGGCCAATTCTAAGTTACTAAGAATCCTCACATAAAATATCCTATCTTTATTTTAATTCTACTGTATCCTAAAATCCCAAATTTTGAATGGCCCTTCTGTTAAAAACTAATGAAGATTTAAGGGTGATGGAGCCATGTGGAAGAAAAAAGCCACTACAGGTTGTACTGGGTCAGATGACTACAGTGTATTTCTCTCCTTGTTTTCTCTCCCTGGCTCTTTGCATATCCATTTTGTGTGCATTGTCATCATCAAAATAACTTCTTTATCTCATACTGTATTTCTAGTCTTCTGAAGTGTTTTGGAAAAAAACAGTTTTGAAATAAAGTCCAAGTTTTGATTTGACTTTTACAATCAAAATTCTAGATGTATGACTCTAAAAATAATGAATTCCTTCCTGCTGTCAGCTGCTGTGGAGTGGTTTTCTAGTCCCTTGTTCCGAAAATGGAAAATGTGGTGTTATTCCAGAGGTAATACAATAGTGTAGAATAAAAATGGTGTGTCTTCTTTGCCTTTAAGTCTTATTAAAGATATTTTGAGAAATTTGATGAGCCATGCAAATATGGATACTGTAAAATAGAATGTAAAATTGACATTGATTTAAAATATAAAATAAGAGGTCGCAAAGAAATATTGACTTTATTGGGAGATCTCTTTAGAACACTTACTACTCCCCAATTCAGGGTAGCTAGAGGGAAATTGCTGGGGAGCCTCTTAGATCATGCATTATTTTTGGCATTAGTAATAAAAAACACTCAGGTTTTAGACAAAGGAAATTTTTTGTCAATCCCAGAAAGATTTAGGACAGGACACTACTAACTAGATTGATACTGTCAAGTGAATCCAAGAAACATTTTTATGTTCTTTATTACTAGACATAACACAACATGTCATTTGATCAATGATGCTGTCACAAATCCACACTCATTTGTCAGCCCATAGAGAACAAATGACAAGAAGGTCAGGGATTGAAAGGAGGAGGGGTCTGGGTTACAAGTCCATGGTCACACTGGAAGACATACTTGGATTTTGCTGGCTCAAGGCCACCAAGAGTGTCCTCCCACTCACCCTCTTTTCCTTCCTTCTTTTCTCCCTTTGTCCCTCCCCACACCTCATCCCCCTTCTCTAGATCCCCAGATCAGCAATACGTATTATTTTCCAGATTCATGCAATACTTTTGGTTAAGTCACCTGTTAAGAGAAACTCCATTATCTCTTGTTATAGTCCAGCTTATAAATTGTAAGCAAGAGTATTCAAAGGCTTTCAAAAATAAGGTCTTTAATTGCTTTAAGTTAGAATAGCCCAAATTTACTCACTTTGGCAGTAAGCAAGATGTTTCCATATAACAATGTCACTCTGACATGGTAAATCAAAGCTATTTTGGCTTAGCTGGGAGTAGGTGAAAGTTGATGGACAAAGTTGCCTGAGTTCACATCAGACAGGAGATAATCATTGCTGTGATAGAGGAAATCCACTTCCACGTAGCTGTTCCCTGTTCTGAGGATGTTCTTCTCTAAGAAATGCAGATCTTGTTTCCATGTTAACTGTATGCCTCAGTTCCATATTGAGGGTGATTATTTTTTTTAATATTATTTATTTTTGAGAGAGAGACAGAGTACAAGCAAGGGAGGAACAGAGAGAGGAAGATACAAAATCTGAAGCAGCCCTAGGCTCTGAGCTCTCAGCATAGAACCTAATGTGGGGCTCGAACTCGCAGACCGTGAGATCATGACCCGAGGAAAAGTCAGATGCTTAACAGACTGAGCCACCCAGGTAATAGGGTGATTATAAGCCTTGGGTGCCTGACCATGATAATCCTAGCATAATTACTAATGGAGTCCCCTTTCACTCTCAAATTTGTCCTGGTTTACCTGATGAATTAAATGTTAAAAACAAAAAAAACAACCTCACTGCAAAAACTGAGCTATTTCCAACTAAGTCACAGCCACAGAAATAAACATATAGCACTAATGCAAGTCATTTGGCCACAAGGAAGTAGGGATGATTAAGCAAGGCTAAATGGCAGAAACAAGTGAGGGACCATGGCCTTCAGGGTCACAGTGGCAACAAAGGGAGGAGCTCCCCTACCCTGGAAAGCACAGTCAAGCAGAATTCACGGTGTCAGCCAGCCAGTCAACCAGCTTCAGCCTGCTGCTCTGGTCCCCTGTCCTGGGCTACCCCCACTTCCTAGAGGGACACTGCGCTTAAGCAGAAGGGCACTGGCTTTAGAGCCTCTGCACTTGCATTTCAATTCTGATCTTATTACTTATCAGCTGTAATAAGAGCTTAGGCAGATTCATTTAACCCCTCTAAACCTCGGTTTTTCCATCCACAAAATGAGAATATTCAGAGCTGCCTTGCAGGATTGGTATAAAGATCCAAGAGTGTGCCAGTATTTAGCCTAGGGTCTAGTGCAAAGTTAGCACAAAATAAATAGAAACTGTTCTCATAGCCTATATCTGAATTCTGAACAATTTAGTAGATGACTCTCCACATCTTATAAGTGGGCCCTTATTTTTATATGGCTCATTCTCATCAATCCTATGAGTCAGCAAATGCCTTGAGGATAGTCTCCATTTTATACCTCATTTTGCCCACAGCACTCAGCACTGCATAGTACAAGGCACAAAGCAGGCCCTCAAGACATTCCTAATCAATTAATCAATTGCCTCCCAAGCCCAGTGAACACTGAGCCTGGGCCTGCCTCCTGGCTCTTTCCCTTGCCCTAGAAAGCATCAAAATACCACAGCATCAGGGTTACTCAAGGAATCTGCAGAGAAGGGGACATCACTGTAAGGCAAAGGCAGGAGGCCCTATGTGGAGCCAAAATAAATTATTCTTTGAAGGCAGTGAAATTTCACTGCCTCTCTTTTCTTTAACCACATTCATAAATAATGGAATGTCAGTATTATTTTTCTTCATTCCAAAGAATGAAAATAGAAAATAGGCCTTAGGCTTCTTGCCTGCAGGGCTGTGTTGCCTGCAATTGGCACTCATGCTTTCCTATACAACAACTGTACCCTGAGGTACTGTTATGTTTCGAGTATGTATATATACTGCATATGGATGAATACAGATATTTAAAATATTTTTTTTTAATTAGGGCTTGATTGAGAGGTCTGAGTGAGTGCAGGAACCAGAGAAGGCAGAAAACTGCCAAATCGGCTTATTTTCACTGCTATGGAGACTCAACTTAAAGTCAGTGTTTCCACAAGCATTGCAACATACATAGCTTGAAACAGACTACTGATGCTATACTTTAATTCTTGATTATGTTCCTGTGAGGTTAAAAAAAAAAAAGTAATATTATTAAATATCCATACTACCGAGAGCAATCTATGGATTCAATGTAATTCCTATCAAAAGATCAACAGAATTTTTCACAAAACTAGGATAAATGAGCTAAAATTTGTACAGTAACATTAAAGACTCCATATAGCCAAAACAATCTCGAGAAAGAAAAACAAAGTTTGGAGGTATCACAATTCCAGATTTTAAGACATACTACAAAGCTGTAGCAATCAAAACAGTATGGTACTGAATACAATAGACAGAAAGAACAATGGAACAGAAATCCCAGAAATAAACCACACTTTTATGATCAGTTACTCTATGACAAAGGAAGAAGTAAATACAGTGGGGAAAAGACTCTCTTCAATAAATGATTAAGGGAAAACTAGACAGCTCCAAGTAAAAGAATTCAACTAGACACTTTCTAACACCATACACAAAAACAAACTCAAAATGGATTAAAGACCTAAATCTGAGACCTAAAACCATTAAAATCCTAGAAGAGAACACAGGTAGTGACTTCTCTGACATGAGCCACAGCAACACTTTTTAGATGTGTCCCCTCAAGCCAGGAAACAAAAGCAATAATAAACTATCAGGTCTACATCAAAATAAAAAGCTTTTGCCAAAATAAAGGTAACCATCAACAAAACAGAAAACCAGTCTCTTGAATGGGAGAAGCTATTTGCAAATGATATATCCACTAAAGAGTTAATATCCAAAAAATATAAAAAATGTATACAGCTTAACACCAAAGAAATAAACAACCTGACTTAAAAATGGGCAGAGGCTTGAATACATTTTTCCAAAGAAGGAGTACAGATGGCCAACAAACGTGAAAAGATGCTTAGCATCGCTAATCATCAGGGAAATGAAAAACAAAACCACAGTGTGACATTATCTTAGAGTTGTCAGAAATGGCTGAAATCAAAAACACAAAAAACAACAAGTGTTGATGAGAATGTGGAGAAAAAAGAAACCTTACACAGTTGGGGAAAATGTAAATTGATGCAATCACTGTGGAAAAACACTGAGAAAAAAATGTTCCCCAAATATTTTAAAAAAGAAATACTATATGATCTAATAATTCCACTACTGCATATTTATCCAAAGCAAATGAAAACACTAATTCAAAAATAAATATGCATGCCTATGTTTATTTTAGCATTATTTACAATAGCCAAATTGTGTAAGTAACCTATGTGCTCACTGATTAACAGATAAGGAAGATGTGGTACATATACACAGTGGAATATTACATACCTTTAAAAAGAAGAATATTATGAATTTACCACAACATGGATGGACCTGAAGAGCATCATGCTAAGTGAATTAAGTCAAAATGAATGAATTAAGTCACTTATATGTGGAATCTAAAACAACAAATTAATTAACAAACAAAAGCAGAATTAGAACCATAAATACAGAAAACAGACTGGTCGCTGCCACAGGGAAGGGAATGGAGGGATGGGAAAAGTAAGTGAAGGAGAGTAAGAGATACAAGCTTACGGTTATGGAATGAACAAGTCACAGGGATGAAAGGTACAGCATAGGGAATATACTTAATTGTATTGTAATAGGGTTGTATGGTGACAGATTCTCTCTATGCTTGTGGTGAGTATAGCATAACATATGAATTTCTCAAGTAACTATGTTGTACACCTAAAACTAATGTAATATGCATCAAGTATACTCAATTTTTTTAATTTTTTAAAGAATTCCACATGCTGTAGTCATGTTGTCATAAGTAAATGTTTCAGCTCCTCAGGTGAAGGGTCAGTAATAGTAGACAGGTATACACCAACTCCTCAGACTTAACTTTGGTAGATATCAGGCATATATTTATACTCATACTGGCTTCACTACCAGCATTCCTGAGAATATTCATTGCCTTTTCTCATGAAACTTCCCATGATCAAACCAGTAACTAGATGCGGCTACCACCACTCCCTCCCCAGGGCCTCTGCCTGGTATCTGAACATATGAAGCATCTGGTCTCTGTATTCACATGTCCCAATTCCCAAGAAGCCTCCCTTTTAATTTCTGCCTTGTAGTAAAGCCTAGAAATGTTGGAATTCAAAACACTGACATAAAGATCATTTGCAATAAGTAAAATGCAATTTGGTTCTCTCCATTTTGTTTATAAAAGAGATGAAGTCTTTCTGTGTATCTCTATAAGAAATTAAACTATAGCAAGAATTTTTAAATCCACTTTGTTTACTCAAAAGCAGCACCAACATAAAGTTACAAAAATGCCTCCTCTTCACCTATCATTATCTTCCTAGTAACATATTTGTTGATATAAATTTGACCGCACATTTCATTTGTTATCCAAAGCAGTCAAGGACAAGTCAGGGAGGGTACATCATCACGCTGCCCACAGTCAACCTTGAACTCCCCCAGTTCTGCCTGGGAGAAAGTGTCCATAAGGGAAGATGGAGGTCAGTTGCCAATGGCATAATTATGTGACTGGCTCAAGCAGAGTTTAAACAAGAGAAATCTGGATTTAAACAACCGTGTGACCAAAGTTGTCCACATACCACTTCACCACATAAACAAACTGGAACACTGTCATTAAAAAGATTTGCTCTTCCAGTGATAAGCAGTTTCATTTTTTTTCTCCCTTTCACCACAACAGCTGTGAAGGGAACATCACCCATTCCCACCAGGCTCACTCACAGTGCTTGCACGTGTGCATCTTATTCTGTCCTAAGGGCCCTGTAAATTACGTATTAGAGAACTGCCAGATGATTGAAACTCTCCTGAGATCCCACAGTAGTGACAAAGCTATGACCAAAGCCTGGGCCTCCCAACTCCAGGGTACTTCTCCTTACTTTGCTGGCCTTAGGAAGAGGTGACTCAGGCAGTTAGTGGCATGGAATGCTGAAGCTCCTCTGGACCCCCTCCCCTGATTCTGAGTACTCTGCCAAGTGTCTCTCATCATCCTCCACTGCCAGTGTCCAATAAGTTTATCCTCACCAGGTCAAGCACACATCACTGATGCCCCCCCCCAAGTCCCCAATGCTGGGCTGCCAGGTGCGGTTGTATAAGTTGTTCACTGCTCAACCTAAGAGGGTTCATTAACACCATGGCCTAAATGTCCTGTTACAATGTGTAAAATGTGTGCCATGTGCCATCAGGTCACGTACGACTCATTGCAGAGCTCGTATCCTGGGCCCATATGTAACGTTGTAGTATATCCCATATAATTCTCACTACAAATTAAATGACATAACAATAAAATATCAATAAATAAAGCCTAAAATGTAAAAAAATAAGTATAACAGAAACTGTAATTAACATTATAATATTGATAAGGTGGACTCAAGGATGCTGCTAGTAAGATTTAGTGTTCAAAGATTACCATGTTTTAGTGAAAATTTACATGCTATACCTTTATGCTCTTGTCCTATCACAAAGAATTTTCATTCTTGCCATGAGTCTCATAGCATACTTCACTAAGGTCTATAATATTATAGCAAGGCCACATGAAAGTCACATCAACAATTGAAATCACAGCCTCAAAACGAATAAAAAGAGAAAATAAGTTGTTGTTTTTTTTTAAATAACTACCAAATATGATTTCTGAAGGGGGAATAAATATCTTCGGTCATTTTATAACATCAAAGTTTTAAAAACACCAGCCAATAGTATTTTCCCTCTTGGAGAAACAATATTCTTAAAAATTGAACAACCAACTAAAAGCTGAAAATGAATATGTAACATTATCATTGTGAGTATCCATAATCCATTGACCTAATTTGTACTTTGGAAAATAATAAGGAAAAAAATTACCTAGCAGGGACAAAAATATCTTCTGTCAGTGCTTAGGTGCCTGTGGTAAATGTTAACAAAAATGGCTGAACTTAAATACACTTGTGTGTGCACACCACTTTGTGTTCTTCTCAAGAGGTAGAATCTGTTTCACCAGCACCTGAATCTGATCTGTCCTTGTGACTTGACATGACCAACAGACTCCATTTAAAGTTATGGTATGCCAGTTCTGAGCCTCTTGGAATGTTACCAAGTAAATACCAGCAAGCTAGACTTCTGGGCGATAAGCAATTATTTGCAACAGAGCTAAGAGGTCAGCTAAGATGCCTAAAGCCATCTTGGACCAGCAAGGCCCCAACTGACACAATAGCTGACTAAAGACATAGGAGTATATTAGGCCGAATCCAAAACCATGCAACTAAACCCAGACCAAAGTGCTAACTCCTAGAATCATGAATAAAACAAATGGTTAAGACATAATGATTTGGGATTGTTTGTTAAGTATGAAAATCTAACTGAGTACTTAAAAGAGGAAACAATATCATCTTATATTTATATCTAGTTTCCTTTTAGCAGAAGGGCCTCTAGTGCAAATATTTCTACCTCACCTCATTTTACAGTCTTGCTTGTAGGACTTTATTTTTTGTGTGGCTACTTTCTCCATCATTATGACTTCTTTCTGCCCATACAGCAGACACCCAGATATTCTCCCACTGACCCCAGAGACCCTATCACATGGCTGCCCTGAAAATTGGCATATCAGCCATTTATAATTTCTAACCTGTGACAAATCTTCCTTGGTAAAGAAATCTACGGAGTTTTGTGAGACCATTAGGAGTCCACAGTGTAAACCTGCTTGAAGAAATTGCACTTAGCCCTCCAGTCTAATGGTGCAAAGACAAGCTACGGACTCATCTTTGAGATCTGAGGACTTTGAGATTTGAGAAACTTTATCAGGAAGCTAAAAGGGACCTTGAATTCCTAAGAGATTCCTCAAGAGAATTCCTACAGGTCCATCCCCAAGATAAGTTATATTCATAATTATCATCCCGGGAGTTTACATACTTCTTAATCTCTAGGAAATCTATAGGAAAGTCTGAACAATGAGACACCAGTGTCAAATACAAGGTGTCCTCTGATAAAAGGAAGATCTGGCAAATGACCTTAAGAGAAAGCTCTTCCTGAAAGACTACACAAAAGAAAAAATAGGGGAAGCCTGTGACAGGATTAAAAGGATCACAAAGGTCAAGTGGGAGATTTACTGTGGTAGAAATATATCTGTATTCCACAGAGATTTTCTGGACTGAACACTCAGTAACAAGGCATTTAATTCAAGTTTATCACCACTAATCTCCTGATAAGCTGTTCAAGTCTCATTTTTCACATCTGACTCCATTTGTAATAGAGAAACCTTTTTCCCTTCTGTATCCAACATTGCTGCCACAACTGCTGGGCTCAATTCCCTGATTAAGGTATGAGTAGCCACTTCTCTTCACTGGAGAAGAGTGCAACACCAGAGAGCTGCTTCTGAGACCATGTCATACATATTCATACTCTAAAACACTTCCTGTCTGCCCAGATTCTCATAAAGCTCAAGAACTCAAGAACTAAACAACCCGGAACAGTACTTTAGGCTTCAGCCACGGAGGTAAAACTGCTGTTGGAGCTTATTCTAAAGTGAAGATCTGGATAAACTGCCACACATGCAAAGCTATGTCAGATAAGGAATGGCTGTAGGAATCAGGGATTACTCTGACACAAAGATGATTTGAAAGGTAGAAAACAGCCAGTGATGTGTTATAAGCGGCTCTTACCAACTCGTAAGAGCAATGTCCAGATGTTTTACAAGCTGGCTGACATCACATCAGTAGTTGACATAAGCTAGAGGGGGCAAGATGGCGGAGAAGTAGGGAACTCCATGCATTGCACTCCCCCCCATATCTCACACGGAGAAGATCTGAAGCCATAGGAAACCTTACAAAATCCAGGAGATTGGGAGAAAAAAGAGGCAGAGTCCACTGAGAAAGCCTTCTAACCTGAGTGCGAACTGGAGAAGATAAAATTGGGCCGGGATCAGAGATGCAGAGGGACGGGGTGATCCCCCGCTGCAGGGAGTGAGAGGGGAAAGAGAGAGGCTGAAACTACTCAAGACACGGTCCCTGTTGCTGGGGAACAGAAAAACCTCCGCTTGGGGTACAGAGGGACCCGGTCTCCAGCTCTCCAGCAGACCCAAACAATCCCCAGTAAAACAACTGCGTGGGCGCCAAATCCCCACACGCGCCAACTCGACCTGGAGGGGCCGCACACCGACCACACCTCTGTGCTTCTGGCTCGGCTAGATCCCTAGAGGGAAGGCGAAGGGCTTAAAACTGGGAGATTTGCCCGCGAGTTCGTGTTTTGGGTGACGAGACACAGAGGGACCTGGTTTCCTGCTTTCCAGCGGACCCGAGGCACCCCCAGGCGAACCCTCGTCCTTGCTTGCCAACCCGACCTGGAGAAGACAAGAGCAGCAATTCTGGCTCAATCCCCAGGGCTAGGCAAGAGGATTGGAATTGCCCTGAGGCGACTGACTGCCAGTTTGTGTCTACTGCAATTTCCGTGGGGCATGCTAACTGGGATTTAGAAACAAGGCCTGGCCTGGGATATAGAGCACGACCCACCTTGGCTGTGCCCCCAGCATGGGGAGTTTACACATCCAAAAAAGTGAGGTACAACACTTGGTTCAAGAAGGGACTGGAGCGCCGCCACTCTCCTCCCCACAACCACAAAGGCAGAACTCCCGCCTGAGGCATTGGATCAGACCACTCCCATCACTGCTATAGAGGTGCCCTCCTCCCATTCTTTGTTTTTAATCAGAACACTGACCTGATTAATTCTGGTCACTGGCTTGCTTAAACAGTCACATTCAGTCCATTCAGTAGATATAAATTCTACTCCTACCTACTTTTTCATCTCTTTCTCTCAGGAATAATTAGAATATATAGTTTCTCTGGATAACACCAGAGTCTTTCTCTCACCTCTCCAACCATATTCCACCCTATAGCTCTTTGAAAAAAAGCTTCTTATCCCTTCTGCCTCTTCATTCTATTTCCAATTTTGCCTCATCCCCAACTTGTGATCTCTTTCTTTCTCTATGCTCTTCAACCAGCACTGCATACACCCGACTATTTAGTTGTAGCTGGGAAATCTGGTTATATGCTTTAACCATTCTTTGACTATCGGTTTTCTTCTGTTTTCCTTTTCTTTTCTTCTATTTGACTTTTTTATGTATTTTTATTTCCATTATTCGCCTTCCCTCCTCCATTTTTTCTCTTTACTTTTTCGTTTTCCCTCTTGGTTTGCGTGTTTGTTGGATTTGTCTGTGTGTTTGTGTGCCTCTGTTCCCTGTGTGTTTGTCTGTCTGTTTTCTTCTCCAGGGCTACCTCAAGAAACAAGCTAAAGTACACATGGTGGAGATTCCTAAACACAACTAAGAGTAGGAAAATAAAATAACCAAGGTCTCAACAAAAGAGACCAAGAGATACCATTCAAAGAACACTTTCTGAAAGGATAGGCCCTGGACAGTCAAAGAGTCTTCCTGGGTAGAGCAGCGCTCACAGGTGCAGAGAGCATAACAAGTCTTTAAAACTAACAAGAGATAGAAAGCTAGCCAAACTGATGAAATGAAAGAGTTCTCCTCCAAAGAAATTCCAAGAAGAATTGACAGCTAAAGAACTGATCAAAACAGATATAAGCAGCATAACTGAACAAGATTTTAGAATAATAATCATAAAATTAATCACTGGGCTTGAAAAAGCATAGAGGACATCAAAGAAACTATGGCTACAAACAACATGGAGAACAAAAATAGGCATGATGAATTTAAAAATGTGATAAATGAAATACATAATAAACTGGAGGCATCCAATGCATGGATTGAAGAGGCAGAAAGGAAAATAAGTGATTTAGAAGACACCATTATAGAAAAAGAAGAAACTGAGAAAAAAAGAGACAAACTGATCCAGGAACATGAAAGAAGAGTTCGAGAGCTCACCATTACAGTCAAACGTAACAATATCTGTATCATAGGAATCCCAGAAGAGGAAGAGAGAGGGAAAGGTGCTGAAGGAGTCCTGGAATAAACAATAGCAGAGAACTTCCCCAACCAGGGAAAGAAAGTAAATGTAGAAATACAAGAGGCACAGAGAACTCCCCTNTAGATAAGAATGTGCTAATAGCAGGGGACTTTAATACTCCACTTACAGCAATGGATAGATCAACCAGACAGAAAATCACTAAAGAAACAACAGCCATGAATGACACATTGGACCAGATGGAACTGACAGATATATTCAGAACTGTACATCCTGAGGTNTGACGAAGGGCATTATATAATAATTACAGGGTCTATCCATCAGGAACAACTAACAATCATAAACGTCTATGCACCGAATACGGGAGCACCTAATTATTTGAAACAATGAATCACAAACAGNATCAGGCAATTAGAGAGGAAATTAAAAAATATATGGAAACAAATGAAAATGAAAATACAACAATCCAAACTCTTTGGCATGCATCGAAGGCAGTCCTAAGAGAAAAGTACATTGCACTCCAGGCCGATTTCAAGAAATTAGAAAGAGCGCAAGTGCAAAATCTAACAGCTCACCTAAAGGAACTAGAGGCAGAGCAACAAGAACGCCCTAAACCCAGTAGAAGAAGAGAAATAGTAAAAATTAGAGCAGAAATAAACAACATAGAGACCAAAGAAACAATTGAACAGATCAATGAAACCAAGAGTTGGTTTTTTGAAAAAGTAAACAAAATTGACAAACCTCTAGCCAGACTAATCAAAAAGAAAAGAGAGAGCACCCAAATAGACAAAATTATGAATGAAAATGGACTCATTACAACCAACCCCTCAGAAATACAAGCAATTATCAGGGAATACTATGAAAAATTATATGCCAACAAATTGGACAGTTTAGAAGAAATAGACAAATTTCTAAACACACACTCACTACCAAAACTCACACGGGAAGAGATAGAATATCTGAACAGACCCATAGCTAGTGAAGAAATTGAATCAGTTATCAAAAATCTCCCAACAAATAAGAGCCCTGGACCTGATGGCTTCCCTGGGGAATTCTATCAGATGTTTAAAACAGAGTTAACACCAATTCTTCTCAAGCTATTCCAAAGAACAGAAATGGAAGGAAAACTTCCAGACTCATTTTATGAAGCCAACATCACTCTGATTCCCAAGCCAGACAGAGATCCAGCAAAAAAAGAGAACTACAGGCCAATATCCTTGATGAATATGGATGCAGAAATCCTCCACAAGATACTTGCAAATCGAATCCAACAGCACATAAAAAGAATTATCCATCGAGATCAAGTGGGATTCATTCCTAGGTTACAGTGCTGGTTCAATATTCACAAATCAATCANAAATAAGTCAGGGAGAGAAGGACAAATACCATATGTTTGCACATATCGCAGGATTAGGAGGAACTTAACGGAGGACTGCGGGGGAGAAAAAGGGGGGAAATAGTGGGGGAAGGGGAGAGAGGCAAATCGTGAGAGACTCTTGAATGCTGAGAACAAACTGAGGACTGATGGGTGTGGGGGGGAGAGGGTAAATGGGCATGGAGGAGGGCACTTGTGGGGATGAGCACTGGGTGTTATATGGAAACCAACTTTAAAATAAATTATTGTAAAAAAAAAAAAATAGTTGACATAAGCTAAGGTGGGAGAGTTTATACCACAGAATTTACAAATACTACCACAAGTGACTTTTTTTTTCTAGAAAAGCTTATTGTTAAATATTTGCCAGTTTGTCAGTGAAAATAGCTGCCTTCAATTATTTTAAGGTTTATCTTTCAAAAGAGATTGTATTTGGTTAGAAACAATGCTTCTCAACGCTTCCTAACACAGAATTCACAAAAGCAAGTAGAATAAAACAGATTCCTTGGAGCTCCAGGGACATGGTCCAAAGCGGCAGAGAATCTAAGCAAATATTAAATACATAAGATAATGAGGAGGTATAATTATAGAACTAAAATACTGGAAAACAATAAATGTATTTTATCTAGCTGGTAAGTAGGCTTAAATATTTAAATTACATGCATCTTGGGGTGCCTGGGTGGCTGAGTTGGTTAAGCATCTGACTTTGGCTCAGATCATGATCTCACAGTTTTTGAGTTCAATCCCCATGTTGGGCTCTGTGCTGACAGCTCAGAGCCTGAAGTCTGCTTCAGATTCTGTTTCCCTCTCTCTTTGTCCTTTCCTCACTAACTCTCTGTCTCTCCCTCTCTCTCTGTCTCTCTCTCTCTCAAAAACGAATAAACATTTTTAAAAATTGAGAAAACAATAAAGTACATGTATTTTAGGAAGACATTAGAAATAGTGATAATTTAAATTTTTAAGTAAAACATAGGTATAAGGTAAAAGCATAAGGTAAAAATTTGAGAGTGACTATTAAAATTAAGGAGAATATATAATGTCCAAAACCATATATGGGATAGCATACAATAAGAGAATAAAATGAAACAAGAGGAATAAAGAAAGCAAACACACAAAAACTCAACAAATAAAAGGCCAGAAAAGAAAAAAAAAGAAGATGTAAAATTAGAACAAAATATAAAGTTACATGGTAGAAAAAGTTCACATACACTGATAATTAAAATAAATGTTAAATTATTAAGGCCATCTGTTAAAAGAGATTTTGAGAATGGATTATAACACAAAATCCAGTTGATAAGTAGCTATAACAGGTATGTCTAAAACATAAAAATGAAAGTAGAAAAAATATACTGAAAAAAATTACTTAAATGAAAAGCTGATATAACTATATTAATTACAGAGAAAATTGGCTTTAATAAAAATATTGAGTATAGTAAGATGCTATAAAATAATAGAAGGTTCAACTCACCAAGTATACCATTCTAAAATTAGAGCCCACAAACAGCATTTAAATACATAAAGATAAGGGAGCCTGGGTAGCTCAGTCAATTAAGCATCTGACTTCAGCTCAGGTCATGAACGCATAGTTCCTGGGTTTAAACCCAGGTTTAGGTTCTGTGTTGACAGCTCAGAGCTCAGAACATGGAGCTCAGGATTCTGTGTTTCCCTCTCTCTCTGCCTCTCCCCCAGTCATGTTGGTTTGTTCTCTCTCTCTCAAAAATAAGCAAACATTAAAAAAATTTTAAATACATAAAGATAAAATTGACAGGATAAAGGGACAAGTTTTGCCACTCTGTGAAATATCAACAGATATCCCTTAACTAGATAAATTAAAATTTAAAATGTTAGCAAATGTATAGAAGATTTTATAAAAATAGTAATATGCTGGATTTATGGAACAAATATGGAACCTGTCAACAAGTAAATAGAGAACATTGATTTCTTTCAAGCTTACACTGAGTATTTACAAAAATAACTTTAGTAAGCCATAAAACAAGTATCAACATGTTTGGGGAGATGGGTAATCAACACAGACCATATTCTCTATGATGCAACTAAATTAAAGGTTAATAACAAAGAGATAAATTTAAATATTTCTGGTAGTTTATAAATTTCAAAAGAGTACCTCTCATTTATCTATGTGCCAAAGAAGAAATCAGAATGGAAAATAGAGAAATATTTAGAACTAAGCTATAATTAAAAATTTAACTATTAATATTTGTGGAATAGAGCTAAAACAAACATTATAGGGAAATTTACAGGTCAAGTGTATATATTAGAAGAAAGAAAGTCTGGAAAACTAATGAACTGATATTTAATAAGAGGTTAAAAATAGAGCAGAAAGAATATAGAGGAAAGTAACAAAAAATGTGGAAAGAGAAAATAAAGAATAGGATCAGCAAAAGCAAAAGCCTTAAAAAACTATAGAAATTTCTGGCTATGTTGGTCAATATAAAGAAAATGGATAGAAATAAGCAGTACAAAAATTGTTCTAAAAGTATTTTAAAGAGAATACTAAAATATTGATAACAATAGTAATACAAAAATCAGACAAAGACACAACCAAAATATCAAACTACAGTCCAATATCCATGGTAGACATAGATGCCAAAATCCTCAACAAAATATTAGCAAACCATATTCATCAACACAGTAAAAGGTCATTCACCATGATCAAATGGGATTTATTACAGGGATGCAAGCAGAGTTCAATGTTCACAAATCAATGTAATATACCACATTAACAAAATGAAGGATACAATTATATGATCATCTCAATAGATGCAGAGAAAAAAATTGACAAAATTTAACAACTATTCATAATAAGTACTCTCAATGAAGTGTCTTTAAAGGGGACATAACAAAGGCAATATATGAAAAATCCACACGACATCATTCTCAATGGTGAAAAGCTGAGAGCTCTTCTAAAATCAGGAAGAAGACAAGGATGTCTATTTTCACCACTTTAATTCAAGATCATACTGGAAGTCCTAGCCACAGCAATCAGATGAAAGAAAGAAAGGAAGGGAGGGAGGGAGGGAGGGAGGGAGAGAGGGAGGAAGGT
>NW_027551558.1:14814865-14934581 GCF_008692635.1 Crocuta crocuta | reverse complement strand
GAGGGAGGGAGGGAGGAAGGAAGGAAGGAAGGAAGGAAGGAAGGAAGGAAGGAAGGAAGGAAGGAAGGAAGGACATCCAAATTGATAAGGAAGAAGTAAAATATCACTATCTGCAGATGACATAAGATATACAGAAAACTCTAAAAACACCATAAAAACTATTAGAACTAATAAATGAATTCAGTAAACTGAGAGTACAAAATTAATATTTAGAAATCTCTTGTGTTTGTATATACTACGAATGAAGTAACAGGAAAAGAAATTCAGAAAATAATTCCATTTACAATTGCACCAGTACTCTGGTTTCTCTTCAGATCGTATAAATCCTTCTCCTTTTACAACTGCACCAAAAAGAATAAGGAAGTGAAAGACTTATATAATGAAAATTATAAAACACTGATGAAAGAAACTGAAAATGACACAAACAAATGAAAATACATACCATGACCATGGATTAGAATAATTAATGTTAAAATGTCCACACTACCCAAAGCAAAGCAATCTATGGATTCAGTGCAATCCCTATCAAAATACCAAGAGCATTTATCACAAAATTAGATTAAATCATCTTAAAATTTGTATGGAACTACAAAAGACCCCAAATAGCCAAAACAATCTTGAGAAAGAAGAACAAAGCTGGAGGTATCACAATTCCAGCTTTCAACATATACTACAAAACTGCAATAATCAAAACATTATGATATTGGCACACAATAGACAGGTACAACAATGGAACAGAATAGAGATCCCAGAAATAAACTCATGCTTATATGGTCAATTAATCTATGACACAGGAAGAAAAATATATAATGGGAGAAAAGACAGTCTATTTAATAAATGATGTTGGGAAAACAGGACATCTACCTGGAAAAGAATGAGGCTGGACTACTTTCTAACACCATACACAAAAATAAACTCAAAACAGATTAAAGACCTAATATGAGACCTGAAACCATAAAATTGTAAGATGAAAACATAGGCAGTAATCTGTCTGATGTTAGCCTTAGCAACATTTTTCTAGATATGTCTCCTCAGACAAGGGAAACAATGACAAAAATAAAGTATTGACACTATGTCAAAATAAAAGGTTTTCATGCAGCAAGGAAACACATCAACAAAATGAAAAGACAACCTGTTGAATCAAAGAATATATTTGTAATATATCCAATAAGGGGATAATATTCAAAGTATATATTTTTAAAAACCTTATATACCTCAACACCCAAAAACCACAAATAATCCAATTAAATAATACACAGAGGAACTGAATAGGCCTTTTCCAAAGGTCTTTTCCAAAGACCTTTCCAAACACATGAAAAGATGCTCAGGTTCACTGATCATCATGCAAATCAAAACCATCATGAGATATCACCTTACACCTATTCAGGATGGCTAATATCAAAAGACAAGATATAACAAGTGTTGGTAAGGATATGGAGAAAAAGAAATCCTCTTGCATTGTTGGTAGGAATGTAAATTGAGTCAAGTCCTGTAGAAGACAGTAGAGAGATTCCCAGAAAATAAAAATAGAAATACCACACCATTTCGTATTTCCACTACTGGGCATTTCCCCAAAGAAAACGAAATCACTAATTCAAAAAAATAGATGTACACCAATATTTATTTTAGCACCATTTACAATAGTTAAGATATGGAAGCAACCCAAGTGTCTATCAATAGATGATGGTATATATGTATAATGGAGTACTACTGAGCCATAAAAAAGAATGAGATCTTGCAATTTGTGACAACATGAATGGGAAGAGAGGGTATTATGCTAAGTAAATAAGTCATAGAAAGACAAATACACTATGATTTCACTCATATGTGGAATCCAAAAAACAAATGAACAAACAAAAATGTAGAAATAGACCCATAAAGACAGAGAACAAACTGATGGCTACCAGAGGGAAGATGTTGGGAGAATGGCAAAAAATAGGTGAAGATGATTAAGGTACAGGCTTCCAGTTATGGAATGAACAAGCGTTAAGGATGAAAGGTACAACACAGGGAATATAGTCAATGGTATTGTAATAGCAATGTATGGTGACAGATGGTAGCTAAACTATGGTGAGCATAGCAGAACATATAGAGTTGTTGAATAATGTACTTCTGAAACTAATGTAACATTGTGTATCAATTGTATTTCAATCGAAATAAGTGGACAGAAATAAATACTAAAAATTGTTTTAAGGGACCCCTCGGTGGCTCAGTTGGTTAAGCGTCTGACTTCAGCTTAGGTCATGATCTCATGGTTTGTGAGTTCGAGCCCCACATCAGGCTCTGTGCTGACAGCTTGGAGCCTGGAACCTGCTTCAGATTCTCTGTGTCCCATTGTCTCTGCCCCTAACCTGCTCGTGCTCTGTCTCTCTCTCCCTCAAAATAAACAAACATTAAAAGAAAATTTTAATTATTTTAAAAAGATTTCAAAGAAAATACTAAAAATCTTTATGACAATAAACACTAAAACTTGAATGAAATAGCCAATGTCTAAAAAAATTATAATGAGAAACAAAATAGGAAGCCTAAATAATCTAGTAACAATTTAAAAAGTTGAATTCATTGTATGTATGTATGTATATATGCATATACCATATCTTCTTTATCCATTCATCAGTTGATGGACATTTGGGTTCTTTCCATAATTTGGCTATTGTTGAGTGTTGTATTACTTGGCAATTAAAAAGAATGAAATCTTGTCATTTTCAACAAGGTAGATGGAACTAGAATGTATTATGTTAAGTGAAATAAGTCAGTCAGAGAAAGATAAATATTCTATGATTTCACTCCTATGTAGAATTTAAGAAACAAAATAGATGAACATAGGGGAAGGGAAGAAAAATAAGATAAAAACAGAGAGGGAGGCAAACCATAAGAGACTCTTTTTCTTTTCTTTTTTGAAAGAGAGAGAGAGAAGGCGTACACATTCGTGCAGGGAAGGGGCAGAAAGGGAGGGAGAGAGAATGAATCCTGGACTGGGAGATCATGACCAGAGCCAAAATCAAGAGTCAGATGCTTAACAGACTGAGATACCCAGGCTTCTCCTTAAGAGACTCTTAAATACAAAGAACAGACTGAGGGTTGCTGGAGGAGTAAGAATGGGCTAAATGGGTGATGGACACTAAGGAAGGCACTTGAGATGAACACTGGATGTTATATGTAAGTGATGAATCATTAAATTCTACTCTTGAGGCAGAAATGGTGGGGGAAAGGGAGAGAAGCAAACCATGAGAGACTCTTGAATGCTGACAAAAACTGAGGACTGATGGATGTGGGGGGAGGTGGGGATGGGCATGGAGGAGGACACTTGTGGGGATGAGCACTGAGTGTTATGTGGAAACTAATTTGACAATAAACTATTAAAAAAAAAATTCTACTCTTGAAACCATTATTACAATATATGTTAACTAACTTGGATTTAAATAATTAAAAATATGACAGAAATATACAAAATCTATCAGTGGAAATTAGCCACAAATAAAGGTCTGAATTTAAAAAAAAGTTGGGGGTGTCTGGGTGGCTCAGTTGGTTAAGTGTCCAACTTCGCTCACGTCATGATCTTGTGGTTTGGGAGTTTGAGCTCTGCATGGGGTTCTGTGCTGACATCTCAGAGCCTGGAGCCTGCTTCAGAATCTATGTCTCCCTTTGTGTCTGCCCCTCCCCCACTTGCATATTCTCTCTCTCTCTCTCTCTCTGAAAAATAAACATTAAAATTTTTCAAAAAGTTGAGGAATGCCTGGGTGGCTCAGTTGGTTAAGCATCTGACTCTTGATTTTGACTCAGGTCATGTGATCTCATGGTTCATGGGAATCAGCCCTTCGCCCTTCGCTGGGCTCCAGGTTGACAATACAGAGCCTGCTTGGGATTCTATCTTTCTGTCTTTCTCTTTCTCTCTTTCTCTCTCTCTCTCTCCCCCTCTCCAGCTTGTGCCTTCTAAAAAATAAATTAATTAAAAATATTGTTTAAAAAGTTGAATTTATATTTTTAAAAACATGCATATATCCACACACATAACATAAAACCAGGCATAGGTGGTTTTACATGAAAGTAAAGCCATACTTCCAAGGAATAGATTATTCCAGTCGGTAACAGTTTTTTCCTAAGAACAAAATAACCAAGATTATTCCCCAACTTAGTGTGTGAGACAAATATATCCTTGATACCAAACAACATAGGGACAACATAAGAAAGTTAGAAATTACACTGCTCACTAAAAACTACTCATTACTCAATTACAAATTACGAGCATAGATGCCAAAATTCTAAATAAAATATTGGGAGATTATATCAGTGTATAAAAGGACAATTACTCATAAACAAATCTGTTAATCCTAAGAATATGAGTAGTTTAAGTATAAATTATCATCATATCTCAGCAAATTAATAGGTTTGGGGGAGGGAACAAATGCAGAAAAGGCATTCAACAATATTGATCTCCATGGATACTAAGAATATAATTCTTAGAAAACTTTTCTAAGGTCTTTAACCTGATATCTATTGTGGTATGCACCAAAAGCCTGTGATAAATATCATTTGAGTAGTATAAAATAAGAAAACATTTTCTTTAAAAACAGGAAAATGACAAGAATGCTCACCATAAACTTCTAATCATCATTGCACTGGGTATCCTAACAAGAGACGAGACGGGATGGGACGGGTGGGGTCAGGTCGGGTGGAGTCGAGAAAAAAGAAAAGAGAAAAGGAAAGGAAAGAGAGGGAGAGGGAGAGAAGGAGAAGGATGAGACAATGCAGGAGGGAGAAGAGAGGGAAGGGAAGGAGAAAGAAAGAATAGGAAGGGAGGAAGAAATTTAATGAGAAGAAATAGACTCATATACACATATTACATATGTGCTACGTATAATGTGCTTAGATGTGAATGGAAGTCTACATAGAAATGTAGTAAGGTGGGGCGCCTGGGTGGCTTAGTCGGTTAAGCGTCCGACTTTCACTTAGGTCATGATCTCGCAGTTCGTGGGTTCGAGCCCTGCGTCGGGCTCTGTGCTGACTGCCAGCTCAGAGTCTGGAGGCTGTTTCAGAGTCTGTGATTCCCTCTCTCTCTGACCCTCCCCTGCTCACGCTGTCTCTCTCTCTCCCCTAGAAATAAATAAAACATTTAAAAAAATTAAAAAAAGAAATGTAGTAAGGCAATTAGGTATAAGATAAATATTCCAAAATCAGTATAATTTTACAATGTGATAACAAAGTGTTATTTTAAATACTGATATTGTTTACAATAGCAAAAGCATGTAAATGTTATCTAGAAATACATTTATGGTGAAACTATAAAACTTTATTGAAAGACATCAGTGAAGGCCCTAGAAAAGATGGTAATCTACCACAATTATGGATAGGAAGACTTAATATCTTCCAGATGACAATTTTTCCCAAAATTTATAAAATCAATGTAATTCCAAATAATTGTATCAGAGTTTTTTCAAGAAGTTTAACAAGTAGGGGTGCCTAGGTGATGCAGTCACTTAACCTTCCGACTTCCGCATGGGTTGTGATATCACAGTTTGTGGGTTCGAGCCCAGCATTGGGCTACACGCTGATGGTGTGGAGCCAACTTGGGATTCTGTATGTCCCTCTCTCTCTGCTCTTCTCCACAAGCAATCTCACACACACACACACACACACACACACACACACACACACACGCTCTCTCTCTCTCTCTCTCTCAAATAAATAAACTTAAAAAAATAGAAGTTTATCAAGGCTGATTTTAAAATTCATATGCAATAATCAGGGTCCAAAATAGGCAAAATATTATTTGAGAGAGTATTTTCTTACCATATCATATATCAATCAAAACTTAAAGTTCAAGTGATTCGGTATAGCATTGGCACAGTTAAGTAGGACAATGGGCTATAAAAGAGCTTAAATACAAACCTAGGCAAAATAGTTTCTTGAAATAGGAGAAAAATAATTTTCAAAGATGAGAGGGGGAATAGGGCCTATTCAATAAATGGTTCTGCGACAACTGTTTATTCATGTGGATAAAAACTATTATATCATGGGATAACACTGAAATTGAGTTCCTGACTCACACTACATATCATTATCAATATCAAATAGATTATAAACTTAAATGTGCAGACCAAAACTGTAAAATTTTTAGGAAAAAAAAAGAGTATTTTCCTAACCTTAGGATAAAGAAAGATGACATGAGAATGAGGACATAAATTGTAGCCTATTTATACTACAGAATATTCTACAGTAATAAAAATTAACTAACCACAGCTACATATAACATAGTAAATGGGTTATTCTTAAAAATGTCAAGTTAGTGTAAAATAGCAAGTAACAAAAGACTACTTAAAGACTGATACAATTTGTATAAAATCAAAATAAAACAAGCAAAATTAAGCATATATTATTTAGTGATGCATACTTCGGAGATTTTTTTTTTAATTTTAGTTAAAGGAATTTTAAAACACAATACTCACCTTAATGGTCACTTCCCGGCATAGGAACATCAGAGGGAATCAGAAGAATCAACTAAATAGATGCCATGGCACTGGTAATATCCCATTTCTTCAAGCCACAACTGTTTTACAGTTTTTGCTTAATAATTTGAATGTATTTTATTATGTTCTGTAAGTTGAGGATATGCCACAGTTTTAAAATCAAAATTTCAATTTTAAAGAGATTTGTGTTCATTCTACAAGGTCTAATTTCATTATAATTAGAGTTGTGCAAGTCTAAGTGAGGATTTGTAAGGTATGGGGTACAGATGGGAGTTTCAACTGGTAATGAGTTTGTTTTCATTTTTGTTTTTTTGTCACTGGGATTAGACAGGCATAGATAGGTAAATCCCTTTAAATTATTGTGAATACTTTAGTTTTTATTAAGTTTGAGATGGGGGGAGCAGAGAGAGAGAGGGAGAGAATGAGAATCTCAGGCAGGCTCTTTGCAGACCTGATGCAGGGCTCATACCCACAAACCGTGAGATCATGACCTGATCCAAAGTCGGAGGCTTAACCAACTGAGCCACCCAGGCATCCCAGTTATTGTGAATATTTTAGAATAAACTTAGGCATTAGTTGGTTGTCTGCATTAAATCCCTTCCATATCTTAAAGACTAGTATTCTGTACATCAGAATGTTGAGTCAAATAATTTAACTATTCATGTTAGCCAAAACTGTAACTACAAAGAGTCCATATAAATATCACCCTGATCTTCCAGTATTGGAATTAGAATGAATTAGTTGTTCCCAGAGGAAGCTAGGGAACAACTTCACCTTACAAGTCACTTGTTTCTGTTTTTCCTTTAATGATAATTTAATCCATTCATTGTAAAACATTATTCCTTGGTGAGGGGGAGGAAGGAGAGAGAGAAATATATACATGTTCAGCATTTTCACCTAACTTAATTTTATGCAACTAATTACTTAAAAATAGTGTTGAAACTAATTTTAGCAAGTAATAAATTTTAGGCAGGGTCTTAGAGAATATTATGCCTTTTAATCTTCAAAGAGTATGGAGTTTGAAGTAGAAGGCCTCTTTACTCAATGTGTTACCAAACGTTTCCAGATCCCTGACCATCAAGCAGCCACTGAAAAGGCCAATCAAAGTGCCAAGACTATCACCTACAGGGAGCACTTAGAATTAACTTAAAAGCACAGGTTAAATAAATTCATTTGTGCCAATGTCACAGATTGCCAAGGGCAATCTTCTGAGCCTGAAAATGAGAGAAGCCAAAAGGACCCACAACAGAGAGACTGCTGGTGTCCACTAAATCCACACTGAAAATACAGCCCATTCGTCAGATCACTCAGATTAATTATCTCTGTAGACAACCCTCTCCTAAGTGCCTTCTCCCTAGGAGCTTACTAACCCACCCATCTATCTTCTGAGCAACACCAGTTTGGGTTGTTAGTTACACCAAGAAAGAGGGCTCATGACTAGAGACCCACAAATTTGGGTTTTATACCCAAGTAGGCTGGAGGAAGAGGTTGATGCCAAGATTGGAAATGGGTCCACGCCCCTCACTGAGTGACACTCTTACTGATGTTTCTCATTGCATGTTGTGTCTTTTTTGGAGAAAGTCAATCATGTCACTCTCTTGAGAAGAGAACGGCGATCAGCAGACACTTCTATAGTTTAATAAATGTATACTACTCCAGACATGCATCAAGGTTCTATTTGCTATCTTCTTTGGGTCAGAGTGGAAGAAATCCAATAAAGAAGAATAAGGGAGTAGCTTATCTTGCCATGGAAATCACTACTGGCATGCAGGAATTTTGCTATTTGTCTGAAAGTGACCAAAAAAAAAAAAAAAATCCTCTGGTCAGTCACGTGACCCTGGCAGATCTCTTCTCATAAGGGCGCTGTGTGGAGCTTCTGAAATTTGTGGAGATTTTTCTCTGCAGATGCAGGAAGAAAGCAGGTGGACGGGTGAATAAGTATGGCCTTGTTCCTGGTCTCCTTGCTTGCATTCCTGAGCTTAGGCTTAGGATGTCATCATCGGATCTGTCACTGCTCTCACAGGGTTTTCCTCTGCCAAGAGAGCAAGGTGACAGAAATTCCCGCCGACCTTCCCAGGAACGCAGTTGAACTGTGAGTATCAGGGGCAGCGGAACATGGTGGGGCTGGCACTTGCGTGTTGTGTGCTATTATTATTTTCACATGAGGCTTATAACTGTTGGGCTGAACTATTTCTTTGCTGACCAAAGGCTTGAATAAAACAACCCTCCCATCCTAACAACACTGCCCTGCAGCTCTCCCAGGATTTTCCTGAGAGTCTGTCTCAGCCAGAAAAGGAAGGGGAAGGGCAGTGTGGAAAGCTCAATCCAAAGGCAGAAGGAAAATGTTTGAGTCTTTTCAACACATTTGCTCTTGGGTTCTGTACTATGTTTGGTGAAACCAGAAAAGTAAAACTGAGAACAACTAGAAACTTTGAAGGCCTGGAATCAGAGGCAGAAAGACAGTTTCGATTTAAGTGGAATACACAACATGTCTCCTAAGGACACTGAATTCAAGAAGACACAAGTCACTGTCACTTTGGAGCCACCGGCAAATAATTCCTCAACTGAGGTTCTGCTTCCTGGGAAACAGGGAACTGGAGGAGAGGGGCAGGGGTGTGAAGAAAGAGGAGACAGAGTAAGCAGGAAAAATATAACATAATCACTCATACAACTGGGAAAATGTGATTCCCAACTTCAGAATTTTACTAAACTATTTAACAGGAAGTCGACAGACTCTCAGAGTTGGACAAGATCTTAGATATCAGTTCACTCTATCTCTTCATTTTGCAAATGAGGAATCTGAGATCTGGAGAGTCAAGAGATTTGTCCAATCTCTTACAAGGAGCCAAAGCACAGCTGAAACTAGAAAATGGGCCTTTTGACTCATGGTCCACTCTTCTTTCCCCCAAACCTCATTCGGACTGTCCAATTAATTACTACCTCCCCCAAAGAACTGGCAAGTTACAGCTCAGCGGATGTAGATACACTCAGTATTTTTATTCCAAATATTTTAAACAGAAACCACTATTCTGGACACCTCTTTCACTATTGGCCCCATAAGGCTAAGGAAGACTTATTTTACTGCAGAGTATGGTCATCTTTTCAGTTCATAATTACCTCGGCCACACTCAAACATGGTAGTGACTCTGATTGTCATTCAGGGACAAGTGGTTAGTGGTACACTTGGTTAGTTCCACTTGCTACTTTTTCCATGGACTTTCTAAGTCCTCAGTTCCTCTCCAGGGGCAGCTGCAGCAGCAGAGTAAATAACTGGTCAGCTCTGTGTTTTGGCTACACTGCCTCAGATGAGACAATTATTCCTGATTATGGGGAAGAATGTGTCTATGCACAGTCTAGTTTATTAGGTCATTATAAACACAGGAGAAGGCCAATGCACCTGAGCTCCTGCAAGAAGTCACTTGCTCCTAAGCAACTGTGAACAATTATTTAACCTCTTCTGAGCCTCAGATTCCTCACTTCTAACGTGGTTTCACTACAGCCAGTTTGGTTGGGTTGTTGTTGACACTCAAAGACGTAGTTCCCTCACAAACAGCCATTTCTAACTCTCCACTAACTCTTCCAGTGTTTCTCTATGAGCCAAAAAGTGCCAACCAGTTACTACAGCAGACAACCCCCAACAAGGTTTTCTTTTAGGGAGATAATCCTCTGTCTCAAACTACCTTCTGCTCTAGGCCATCTATTTTCTCACTTCTCTTTACCAGAAGAGAGATTTTTTTCATTATGCATAGGATACATGAAGACAGACAAGAAAGAAAGGAGGGAGGAAAGAAAAGAAAACCCATTCCCAAACCACAAACCTCAGGGAGTATGTGTGTATAATGTGGAAGGAGCAGGAGTATGGTGGGGGTTGTGGTTTTGTTTTTTTGTTTTTTTGGGGGTTTTTTTGGTGTAAAAGAATTTATTCAGTCACTCAGCTCTATTTTTCCATCAACCTCTCCCCACTTTTGTCCATCACCCCACTCTCTGTATACATATAAATGAAACACAAAAAAGCAAAAACAAGTAATTTCTAAAAGCAAATTTTTTTCTATTTTCTTATGTAAAACTGCATTTCTTTCAGGTTTCCTCCACACAGTCAGTTTTGGTACAGTTTTTGTATAACCCACTATTTGCTGGGTTATGTTTGTACTTACAAGCAAGACAGAATTATTTATTTTTAAGGAGTATGATTTTTTAAAATAATCCATACTAAGATATAAAGACTAAAATATGTCTGTCCAAGAGTACTTTCTAATGGAGAAAGAGGCTGTAGGTGAGAGTGTTTTTAACTCTTGACAAAAGGTAGTTCTGGATCAACCCCTTCCTTAGGTATATGTACTAGAGGACAAAGTTGCATAAAACTAAGAAGGTGAAATAAAGTACTTGCCTATTATTTGCATTTCCCCCATCCCAAGAGTGAATATGGTTGCCTGAGAGTATTCAGGACTAAAATTCTCCCAATTATCTACTCTTGAGAAAATTCTTTTCTCTGCACACTCACTGGTAGGGTGTGAGTTGGGCCATTATAGAGTTTAGCTTTGCAATCTTCTGGAAAAGGTCTGTAGAGGAAAAGAAGATACATATTGCTTTGGCTGCTAGATATAAGAAATTAATTGAGGATATTTTGGAGGTTCGTTTGTTCATCACTGGAGAACAGATAACATGCCACTTGAACTACAACTCAGATGCTGACTGATAATGAAAGAACCATTATTTTTATTTACTTGTGCTTTTTAAGAGGATTGGATTGGGTTTACCTGGAACATGGGCAGAGGGAAGATGACACGACTTATTTAACTAAGTATTTCTAGTTCACCTTTCAGTCTTCTGCATCTGGATATTGACTTTAATGATGATGACATCAGGTGGAGATGGATGGAGTAGCTGGGCTTCACTGAGGGCAACTGTTTAATCCATCAATGCATCACAGTTTCACTGTTTGTCAGATTCACCCAGGGGAGAACAGTTGCTACATCTTACCATGTACAGTTTATCCTAGCAATGCACCCACCTTGCGACACTTTCATTCTTTCTATCTGCTGGCTTCCCACTAGAGATTTCTAATTCCCAACCACCAACACATGCCAATGTTAACACCAAAGGAACGGGAAAGCATCACGAACAGGCAGGTAGACTCCATTTACTAAAGGTCCCATGCTATTTGCCTGAAGTTTTACACAAAATACTTCATTAAAATTTCACAGTAAAACTGCAAGTTTTGTATTAGTGCTCCATTTATCAAATAAGGCAAACCAAAAAGTTCTAAAATTCAATAATTTGGACAGACTTAGCCCTGCAGCTCCTGGATGGCAGAGTTGGGATCCAAGCCTGAGCCTATGCTCCCACGTCTTATCTCTGTTATATATAATGAAAGCCTCTAAGTGCTTTCATTTGTTCCTCTTCAAACAAACAAAAGATGTCCTTTTGAAGTTTGAATGGAGGTTAGCAGTTTTTCTATTAGAAGCCAATAATAAATACATTAGGTTGTATGGGCCATAAGTTTCTACTCCAACTATTCAACCCTGTCACAGTTGTAGGAAAGCTGCCACAGACAAAATGTAAATGAATAGGCATGGCTGTATTCCAGCAAAGCTTTGCTTTTTTGCCATTGAAATTTGAATTTCATATAATGGTTGCATGTCACAAAATATCATTCTTCTTTTGATTTTTTTTATCACGTAAAAGATGAAAAATAGTCTTTGCTCATGAGCCACAGAGAAACAGAGGGCAAGCCAAGTTTGATCCACAGGCGATAGATTGCCCACCTCTGATTTAGACTAAAGCTCAAAGTAGCTAAATCTTACTGGCTTAAGTAGAGTTGAGGCAGCCTAAAACAACATGACGCCATGGAGACAGTACTAAACTAGGTAAGCTGAGTCAGGAACGGAGGGAATTCTAAGATAATATTCTTTACAATATTATTTTTTTACATTTATTTATTTTGCGAGAGAGAGAGAGAGACAGAGAGAGACAGAGAGAGAGAATGAGCCAAGGAGGAGCAGAGAGAAAGGGAGAGAGAATCCCAAGCAGGCTCCATACTATGGGGCCTGAATTGGATGGGGATGGATCCCACAACCATGAGATCATGATGCTTAACCGACTGAGCCACCCAGGCACCCCAGGTAATATTCATAGAAGGGCCTTTTTCTGTTTTTGACAAGTCACAGATGATATGGTATAGCCTTTAGAATCCAAGAGACTGGAGTTTAAACCCAGGCTATGACACTGCTTTTTGCTCTATCACATGGGCTCTTGGCCCTATCATGGCAACTGCAATGTGAGCCTTTTTCAAAGAGTGGTTGTGAGGACTATATGAAATAATGAATATAAAACACTTAGCGCAACACCTCTGAGATGGGTGGTGGTAATGGCTGTTGCCATTGTCATCTGTAAAACACCAGGAGAAAAAAAAACACCAGAGAGCATTCGCAATGACCAAATGAATCAATAGGTATGAGAATGCTTTTCACAACTGATAGAAAGATCTTTGTAACTCTGAGATAGTTTATAGTCTCCTACATAAGAATAACCTCCTCCTCCTCCCAGTGGCTGGAGGACTTACTCTCTATGCACTTACTTTCTAAGTAAGAGAATGTGGCAATGAGAAAGAATGAAATCTGGCCATTTGTAGCAACAGGGATGGAACTAGAGGGTGTTATGCTGAGCGAAATAAGTCAGGCAGAGAAGGACAGATACCGTATGTTTGCACACATAGGTGGATTAGGAGGAACTTAACGGAGGACCATGAGGGAGAAAAAGGGGAAAAATAGTTGGGGAGAGGGAGGGAGGCAAACCATGAGAGACTCTTGAATGCTGAGAACAAACTGAGAGCTGATGGGGGGGGGGGAGAAGGAAAGGGGGGTGATAGGCATGGGTGAGGGCACTTGTTGGGATGAGCACTGGGTGTTATATGGAAACCAACTCGGCCATAAACTATTTAAGAAAAAAATGTGTTCTTTTAGGCTTTAAATATTTGGCAAGAACTCAGGGAGGTTTCATTCTGACCAGAGTCAAAGAAATTTCGATTTCTGACTTACCCTAGGAACTCAGTTTCAGTTGGAGGCAGTCAATGAATCTAGAAAGGACATTTTGATCTTGCTTTATTCTTCCCAGAGTTACAATTTCTAAGGAGAATGTGAACACCCATTCAAAATCTGAAATTTTAACTAAATAACAGTACAGACACAGCTATCTTTTTCTTCAGCAGGGTCAGATGACTACAATACTAAGAGGAAAAAAGGGCCCACTGGTGGTCACTGTTGACACAGAGAGATCTGTATTCAGATTTTATTACAGGCTGTCTTTTTTGGCCCCTCTTTTCACATTAAGTTCCTTTATCTCATTGCAATCTCAATTGACCAGCCCTTACTTTTAATTATCTAATTATGACTTTTTTGTTTTATTTTCTTCTATTCCCTTATGTTTCTTGTTTCACTGCTTTGATTTACATCACTGTCTTTTCTTCATAATCATAAATTATTGTTTAGCTAGGGGGTTCTTTAGTCTTTCCTTAGGTCTAAGGAAGGTATCAGCACTGTGTGCCAAAAGGGAAGACTTTTCCTATGCCAATAAAGTTCTGTGATCTCCAAGAAGGAAATACAGCTTTGGATGTTTGCAAACAAGTTTAATTGTACTTTTTTTTTCCCCTGAAAGCATACTCTTGAATTAATATTCTGCAGAACACATTGTAGGAAAGCCTGATTCAAAGGCTGGTCTATCTAACCCCAGCCACCAGAATGAACCCCTTGTCAAGTCTGAACTGTAGCTTGCACCTCCTGACTCCTAATTCAGTGTTCAGCATCAGCTGGAGATAAAACTTTGGCTAGGTTTTTAGTGCTTTGTGCCCGAGAAGCTAACATCACGAAGAAGATGGTTTTGAAGACCATTGTCATCTGGAAACTAGAGGTTACTTATACTGAAGTGAAGAAAGGAAAGATAAAACACTGGATTACAAAGCTACTGGGGTACCTGGGTGGCTCAGTCAGTTGAGCATCTGACTTCGGCTTGGGTCATGATCTAATGGTTATGATCTAATGGTTCGTGGGTTCGAGCCCCATGTTGGGCTCTGTGCTGACAGCTAGCTTTAAGCTTGGAGACTGTTTCAGATTCTGTGTCTCCCTCTCTCTCTGACCCTCCCCTGCTCACACTGTGTCTCTCTCTCAGAAATGATTTTTTAAAAAACATTTAAAAAATTCAAAACTACTAAAACCACACTCTGTTGAGTCCTGATGGTTTACTTTCTTGGTTGCCTACATCTAATCCATTTTACAAACTCCCTTCATGTTGCTGCTACCTGTAATTCTTTCTTTATTGCCATCATCTGTTTGGGCCCTGAACATCTAAAGCCTGGATTGTATAATTATGTTCTACTTTATTTCCTTTCAGCCAGTCTCTCCCTCTTCTCCAAATTAGCCTGCACACTGTCATTGAATTTTTCTCCATAAAATAACCTTGCCACCATGTTATGATTCCCCAGCTCAAAATTACTCAATGGCTTATTTTTCTGACTGCCTCTCACTGGTCTCCAAGAGGAGCCATCTACCCTGCAAGGCTGATGAAGGCTGGGTCCTGAACTCAGTATGTGGATTTCTGCCCCACTGTGTTTTCATGTTATGCCACCAATTTATACTATCCTCAGTTTCTTCCTTCTTGCCTCTTGAAGTCTGACCAATTTATCATAATCTTCCTCAAAGGTTACCTTCTTGATGAAGTCTTCCCTGACAACTCCATCTTTATTTAGTCTGAATGCTAGTACTCTTCAATTCACAATCTTACCTTGCCTGTATTTGTTCATGTGTGTTGTATTTTCTTAACTGCAGTGACAATTTCTTTTGTACTTATTGTGTCTGATTCAATGCAATGTATGTTCTGGACCCTCAATTACATGTAGAACAAATAATATAATAAATCATAGGGAATTACATCTGTTTATTTGCTCTGCTCTTCAGTACTAAGGAAAAGATTTTATAAAAGATGATTATTGCTCTCCATGTGGTGAAGTACTATAGGATTTCATAGTTTTCTTATTTTCCTTGCTTTTTATGTGTTTAAAAAATGCCTATATGTAATTCTAGAATTAATTTTTTTTCAGAAAGATACAAAGATCAGAAACAAAATCTCCTAAGTTAAAAGTTGAACATCCTATATTCTTGGCACATTACTCAATTCTCCTGACATAAGTAATACTACCTCCCTCTCTATACCTAGCAAGAATATTAAAAAGATAAATGAAACTGCCTAAACAAAATCACTTTAAGCCAGGAAGAAATGTTCAAAGAATTATAATTTTTGCCGATTAAGGTCAGATTCCAAATCCTGAATGTGAGGTTTTCTGTGTTCCCCGGATGTGCTTTGATTACTGTAGTTCTGTGTGGATATCAAAACCAAACACCCCACTGTGCAAATTGCCCCAGGTGCCCATATCCAGAGACTCCTGCTGTCTTGTTTAGATATTTCTTTGAGAGAAACAAATGGCACAGTTTTCTTGCTAATGCATACATAATCCTTTCTCTCGCAACAAAATCCTCTACCTACTTTAATGAAAAATGGTATATGTATGTCCAGCATTTGGAATTTAATTGGACTGAGGTTAAGGAAGGCTTATATTCCCCATGGAGGAATCAGAAAAAATGACTATAGGAAAAGCTATATGATGCTTACCTTGAAAGAAAAAAAGCAGAAATTCATATTCTAGGGAAAGAGTCCTTTAAAATGTAAGATGAACTCTACCCTCAGAATTGGCTAAGAGTTATAATTTACAGAGTCATTATCAGCAGTTGAAGAGTAGAGGTTTGAAAGAGCAGAATTCCAATTTCTTGGTGATGATAAAACCCCTTGTTTACCCTAAAGGTGAGCATTGTCATTCCTCACCCAAGTCCTCCACCAAAGAAGCTTGAGCCTCAGAAGTCATACATGTTGGCAATAAATGGGAAGTTCATCTGACTTTTGATTTTCCTTCTCCAAAGCCACTAATTGGGTTATCTAGTCACTATGGTTGATTGGACTATACTTTTTTTTTAAGCTGTTAGATTTAGACTCTCTAATTTAGCTTTATTTAGACTAGACTAGACTCTAACTTATATATCCCACAAGGTCAGCTAGAAAAGAGAGTAATTATTTTTAATTGCTTAGGATCTGATTATAATGAGATCTGGATGTTTGTTCTTAATCTGACCTCCTCGCAAAGTATCTCAGAGCATGTTGTGTGTCTCTGACCTGAACATGCCATCACCTGTTCTTTCATATGGAATATGCCAACGGATCTGAAAATCTTCAAGTGACAGAACAAAAAAAAAAAAAAAAAAAAAAAAGAAAAGAAAAGAAAAGAAAATATAAAGTAACCAAAGCCTTGCTGTAGCCTTGAACTCAGATATTTTTAGTCTTAGGAGTAGCTTGAGTCCACTCTTTCATCCCTTATCCCAGACCATTTCAGCAACAGCTAACACAGAGCCATCACAGAATCCAATGTCAGAAATAATGGAAAATAAACAGCATGAACCAGTTTTTACATCTCCCTATTGCCAAGCTTGATGAAAACCTCTAACAAGTAGGAACCCAAAAAGCTTAGCTAAGTTTCAGTGAAACAGAGAGATTAATTAATTGAGGATATTGGAGAGAAAATTCATCAGTAGATTGATGAAAGCTTGAAATAGAAATGATGCTAAAATTTCATTCAATTCTTTTTTTTTTTTTAAGTTTATTTTGAGAGAAACAGAGAGAAAGAGCTAGCAGGGGAGGCAGAGAGATGGAGGGAGGGAGAGGGAGAGAGAGAAAATATCCCAAGCAGCTCCCACACTGGCAGCACAGAGCCCAACACAGGGCTCAAACCCACAAACACTGAGATCATGACCAGAGCCGAAACCAAGAGTTGGATGCTTAACTGACTGAGCCACCCAGGCACTCCTCATTCAATTCTGAAATACTTTGATTTTACAAACATCTTCAGGCACTAAACTTCCCAAAGCAAAAAAGCTTTTTCTAGGTCNGGCTCGAACCCACGAACCGCGAGATCATGACCCAAGCGAAAGTCGGACGCCTAACAGACTAAGCCACCCAGGCGCCCCTAGAAAGGGGTTTTAAACAAAGATTTGTGGGAGATCCCATCTCCAACAATGAAAGCAGCTAAATAAATAAGGGCCGATGGGAAGTCATGGAACATTTCATCTACAATCCCCCTGGAATAAGAAGGATATGAAAAAGAAAGACCACTCAAGTGGAGGGACCACCGCCTGGAGCACTGGATTTTTCAAAAGTGGCCCCAAATTAAAATATTCTGTCCCTTCTAATAAAGTCTACTAAACTTTGGTTCAGACAATGGATCACATCCCTAGAAGACAGGGTTGCCTCTCCATGTGCATTCTTCATCATCTCACAGTAACCTGAATTGGTATCAGTGCCTTCAGCCTCCCCTCCTCCCAGCTCGCTGCTCTGAACTCTTGCTGTGGTTTAATTCCGCCATGGGCTCCAATACCCGGATTTAGGACAAAAGTCCCAAGTCCTATGTTTGAGATTAAGGTCTTCCACATTTTGGCCTCAGATTAGCTCCTCTGTCTTCTGTCTTGTCTTCCATCCTCTTAACTCCTTGCTCTGTGCACTACTTTCTATTTCCAGATAGGTCTTCTATTCTCCTACTCAAATACTATTATCTTCTCCAAACTGAAGTATATTTGCCTACTTCAATATGATTCAGTTTAGAGATCAAAGTAGAGATGCTCATCTTTCATGAAGTTTTCTTTCTTTCTTTTTTTTTTTTTTACAAATAGTTTATTGTCAAGTTGGTTTCCATATAACACCCAGTGCTCATCCCCACAAGTGCCCTCCTCCATGCCCATCTCCCCCCTCCCCCCATGAAGTTTTCTTTTAACAGCAAATATTTGGGTATGTTTGTGCAAGCACTGTACTAGGCTCTCAGGAAAATGGAACCAATAGGAGAGGAAAGATGTGCTTGTTCTTGTGGAGTTGCTCAAAGAGAAGAACATCAAAGTTCTTCACCTTTGCTCACAGAGATCAAAATTCCCCTGAGATTCCAGCATAGTCATTATTAAACCCACTCATTTGAAAATTAATTGCAAGTTGAAATCTGAAATAATAAATTGTACAGACTGGAAGAAATGGGTGCCCAGTAAAAGCCAATGAGAAGATGTCTACCTGTTTGATGTCAGAAGAAAGTTGAGAAGATGAATATCTGTCTGTTCCATAGAGACTTGCCTTTTGACCATCTAGGCTTCATTTCAGGAGTTATACAGGGCCACTTCCAGAATAGTGTAGTCTTTAAAAGGTCAGAAAAATCCTTGCTTTATTTTACAAGGAGAATATGGACCTCAAATAAAAGAGAATGACGAGTGAACACCAGCAAGCTTATGGTAGGGTTTAACAGACAGATGTCCAAATATTTAAATTTGACTAGAAATTTTTAAATTGTGGAAGTACAAGAGACTGTGTCCTTTGAGTTAAGATAAAAGAAATGATACAGAAGGTGGAAAAAAAGCACCAAAAGGCTAAGCTTAGTCTGCACTGTTTTCCTTGCCAACTTTATAATTTTCCCCAAGCTGCTGTATTCATGAATACTATTTTATGGATACCAGGAGAGAGTACATTAAAGGAATATATGTATTAATGGACTGTATATGCCAGCTTTCCCCTAGAGAAGCCGAGTGTCATCTCTGAAATCTGGTAAGCATGTAGAGTTAGTCTCAACAAAGCACAGATGTCTCTTCTGAAAATGACACAACTTAAAAATTTCAACTTTGGCAAAGGGAGGACACTAATAGGGAGTCCTTAAATGCTCCTGAATGTATAAGCAGTTTTCTTTTTGTGTAAATTTCTAACTGTTTCTGCATGGTTATGTTAGCTTTAGAATAGAAAAACAAATAGAACAAAAAAGAATGCTCACTCCACCATCAGAGAATGTCTGAGCAAGTATTGAGAGTCAGCCCAAACTTTTACCACTGCCATACCCCCACTGAAACTAACCTCTGCTCAGGGCAGGAAGGGAAGAACCCTTCATTTAACTGGTGTTTGTTTTGTACACAACAAGTTGTGTAGAATTTCTGAAAGTAAATATATAGGTGTGAGAGAGAGGCAGTGGAAAATGCAGCAAGAAACACTCTTTTAATTTAGAAGACAAGCTGAAAAGGCAATGAAAGAAAATATAAGTATATAGTGAAGAGCAAAGAGGTCATCTGAAATTCTACATACAGTAGCAGAAATGCTTATCAGGACCCTGATTGTAAAAATCTGTTGAGCTCCTTCAATAAGAACATACAGTCTTGGAATGGTATCTGATTACCCCAAACAAATATTAGAGACAAGAATAAAAAGAACAAACAGTTATGATACCCAGATAGGAAAATTACAAAGTAGCTCTGGAGAAAATTACAAAGTAGTTCTGGAAGCAGAGCTTTCCAATAAGATGCCAGAGGAAGAGCAAAAACAGCAACGGAAGCTGGAAGGAAGGAAGGAAGGAAGGAAGCAAGGAAGGAAGGGAGGAAGGAAGGGAGGAAGGAAGGGAGGGAGGCAGGGAGGGAGGCAGGCAGGCAGACAAATCCCTGGGCCTTAGAGTTAGGAAATCTCTGAGTCAGTATCTAAATCTTGCCTCTTGATTTGGTCAAATTCCCTGAGTAAGATTTTCCCAAGCTCCTACCCTGATGGTGAAGCCTTATGTCAACATTCTGGTAGCTGAGAAAAGGGGCTAAGGTCTTAGCATTTGGTATCCTAAGTACCCCTTGGTGTCCTCTGGTCCAGAAACTATCTATTCTACTCTCCTTAAAGAATAAACCTTTGCGTTTTTGCTGAAGTGGGGAGAAGCACTTGCCTGAATGCTCCAGGGGAGAAGCATGTCTGCCTCTTCATCTTTCTACCAATCCTTGTGTTTTACCCATCTAACCCTATTTCTTCTCCCTTCCCCATTTTCAGAAACATCAATGACTCCAATCTCTTAGTGTTTTATGGATTGTGCAGTGTAAGCCACACTGGTTTAGGGTTCCATTTTCTAGAGTCTGCCAAGTCAGTACTTCTTAAACTAATGTGTAGGCAAATCAGAAGAATATATTGGGAAAATTCAGACTCTGGTTCAATAAGTCTGGAGTGAGGCCTGAAAGTCTTCATTTCTAACCAGCTCCTAGAAGGTTTTGTGGCTTTATGCCTTTAAAAAAAATGCTTACCTCTCAGTGGAGCTTCAAGAGGAAAGAAATAGTTACATGTTTACTATGCCATCTCTTCTCATCAATCCCCACTCATTATTCAAACCACTCATTCTGGCTCTCTTCCCATAGGAACCATTAAAAATGTTCTCATCAGAGGTACCCATAAACTTCTATTTTCATTATGTTTTATACGATGATTATAGTAGTTTCCAAATTAAAAAAAAAAACACTTCAATATAAGAGGAATGCCACACAATTCAGATGCCAAATTCAGTGATCACTCCCCTAACCACATGTTACATGCATCTCAGTTCACCATCTTCTTGCCTGAAACACTTTTCTACCACACTAGACTTCCTCCTACATCTTATGCCAGACCTTGGTCTGTGCTGAGTTCCTTACTGCATCACTGTCTTTAAATGTTAGAGTTTCCCAGCCTTCACGTGGATACTGTTCTGTCATGCATCTATACTCTCTGGAGGGATCTTATCCAGTCCATGGCTTTAAATAGCACCTCACCTATATTCAAAATATATATGCTGTGCCTGACCTCTTCTTTAAGCACCAGACAGGTAATATCCAGCTGAAATCTTGGTATCTCCACTTGGATCTCTTACTGGCATCTCAAAACAAAAAGAACAAGTAGAAAATAGTACACTTAATCACCCTCCCCTAAACCTCTCAGAATCTCCTCTCCCAAGCTTCATCATCTATAGAAATGCACATATCACCAGTCCTCCATTCCTAAGTCCAATCCAATACCAAGTGCCAGAGATCTGACCCCTAAAAAAAAGTACAAACGTCTCCACTTCTCCTTATCTTCTCTACTATCGCTTTAGCTCGAACCACCATTGTCTCCCATCTGGGTTACTGCAATTGTCCCCACCACATCCATCCCCTGGTTCCACTCAAAATGACAATGCAGCCATCACACAGTAGCTCGATAAAATTTTAAAGAGTATGACATATAATCAGAATTCCACATAGAATAAAACTTATTCAACCCATGCTTCATGATTACCTTCTATGACAGGCACTGTTGTAGGTGCTGGAGCACCAATATTGAGTAAAGTAAAAAAAAATCCCTTCACCCTTGGAGCTTCTATGCTTTGCCACAGCTTTAAGGCACTCCGTGATCCGACCTCTACCTGCATTTCCAGAGGCATAGTGTACACCATGCATCACTTGCCCATCACCACTAATTTTAGTTGCCCTAGGCCTCTTTCTGCTCTTCTAATACCTCAAGCTCTGTCCCACCTTGGGTTTTTTGGGGGTTTTTTTTGTTTGTTTGTTTTTATCTTCTATTTCTTTGCCTATAATGACTTTTCTCCCCCTATTTCATGGTCNCCACAGCTTTAAGGCACTCCGTGATCCGACCTCTACCTGCATTTCCAGAGGCATAGTGTACACCATGCATCACTTGCCCATCACCACTAATTTTAGTTGCCCTAGGCCTCTTTCTGCTCTTCTAATACCTCAAGCTCTGTCCCACCTTGGGTTTTTTGGGTTTTTTGGGGGGGGTTTTTTGTTTGTTTGTTTTTATCTTCTATTTCTTTGCCTATAACGACTTTTCTCCCCCTATTTCATGGTTTTTCATCTTTCCAGCATATACCGAAGTGCCACCTCCTTAGAGAGGTCTTTTTTGACCAGTCTGCTATAATAGCAATCCCCATTGCTCTAGCACAGGACTCTTTTCTTTCATAAAGTTGCTGCAATTTGAATATTTTTACTAACCTATTTATTTTCATCTACTAGAAACAAAAAGTAAAGTTTCATCATGGCTAGGATTCCAGCAAGCAGAATAGTTCCTGGTACACAGTAGATGATCAATACATACATGAATGAATAAATGAAATTCCCTTCAAGCAAATAAAAACTAGAAGAAAAGACCAAATGTAATAAACATCCAGTAAGCCCTACTATATCACCTTGCTGCTTGCTTCTCATAATATCTCACCCAATAGTCTTGCAAAGTAGCTATCACTGTTCTCATTTTGGAAACCAAGAAAATGTAATTAAAGAACTAACCCAAAGCTTTTCAGCTTCTCAGTTTCAGAACTGAAATTGAGATCTGCTAAAACTGATTTTAAAATTCCCAGTCCTTGTACTAACCATGAAAAAGGGACAAAGAGGCTCTCCCTGTGCTCTGAACTCCTAAAGCAAAACAATCTAAACTCTTCACTGAGCTTAAATACGTACAATTCTAGAGCCACCCATAAATGAAAACTTACATACTATCTTGTCTCTCAAATACAGTAAGCTCTCTGAGGGCCAGAATTCCACCCTTCCAGCCATCTATGGTTTTGTACGCAGTAACTAATGAACAGAGAGTGCACAGACAGACAAAAGATGAATGAGTGGGGTCATAAATAAATAGAACTGAAAAGCAAATGTCAATGGCCATTTCCAGTGATAAGTTGCAAAGTAACCAGAAGCTGTCTAATAATGCTCAAGAGCTTCTTGAGTGATATGTGCACCTGTGGAAGAGGTAATTGGCTCTTCTCTCCGTTGCCCCTTACACATTTCCTGTGAAAATAGTCCCTCAGAAATAATTGTAAGCAGATTGAGTAGCTGATCATCTGTAGCTGTAGAGGCTTAACCAAAGCGAATGCTACATGAAAATGCAGTGCTTCCTGAAGACTTGGAGAGCTCTGTAGATGCTCCCTAAAGGGTCCTTATGAAATCATTATGAACCTTGAAGATTATGTTATAAAACCTCCACAGAATATTTTAAAAATCTTTATTGATCTCATATGACCTCACAGCTTCTTTTCTATGATTTCTCCTAGATTTGAGGAACTGTACCTCTGTTGTCTCATCTTGGATGTAGTTTAAGATCTGGGCTGAGTTGCTCTAACTAGTCCACATCATATGTAATATGATTTGAGAGGCACCAAGCTGGCTCAGTTCACCCAAAATATCTCCCCTGCTACTTGTCACAATGCCACCATTAATAAATAAACCCTCACTGCTTTCAAGATTTCCTCAATTTCCAAGACTCTGCAATAAAATATAAAATCTTCTTGGAAAAAAAAATATCTTAAGCTTTTGAAAACTGGCCCTTCGCTCTAGAATTCTTCAAAACATATTCCTCATAACTCTACTTTTAAAAGGCTCTGTGCTGACAGCTTGGAGCCTGAAGCCTGCTTCATATTCTGTGTCTCCCTTATTCTCTGCCCCTTCCCTGCTTGTGCTCTCTCTCTCCCTCAAAAATAAACAAACAATTTTTAAAAAGTCACTCAAGAAAAAGTAAATTTTAAAAAGTCTTCCATGATCAAACTGGCTTGGGAAAATTGCATGCTATACCCCCATTCTAAAAATTCACCAAGCACATAACATATTAAAGGCTCTCAGAAGCATTCCAATTTTATATAATCCATACGTGTTCTAGAGAATACACTTCAGCAAACTCTGATTTCGTGAGCTATAGCTAACTAAGATTATGCTTTGGCAAATGGGCCTCTGTATATTCTCAGAGAAACTAGAGAGTTGAGAAAAGTAGTATATACAATCCAATATATGTGGTAGACACCAAAACCTATTTCCTCTTTTTAAAATTCTATGTGTGCCAAGTCTTCACCTGTGCAAACCTGTTTTGCTCTTCCAATCAGAGAATTTTTATGCTACATGAACTTCAGAGAGCATACGCTTCCTCCATCCTTTTAAGAATTAAAAATGAGGCCCAGCAAGATGAAATGACTTGCCTAAAGTCATGTGGGTAATTAAAGGTATTGTCCAGCCTGTATTTCCAAAGCCAAAATTTTAAACCCACAATTGACCAGTTTCTATGTCTGCCTTGCTGATAAAGCATGCCTCTCTCCTCCCACAAAGAAGAAACAAACACGCACTACCACTACCACCTCTAACTCTTCTCACAACCCTGGGAACACCTTTCCAGATATTCATTAGAATTCTACTGCATTTTCCTTTTACCTTCACCTGTTTCTGAAAAACACCTTTGTTAACATAGTATACAGAGCTCACAAGTCATTCAAAGTATACATTTCAGTGGTTTTTAGTATATTTGCAGATATGTACAACCATCACCATAATCAATTTCACAACATTTTTATCATCTCAAAGAATATCCCTTTTCCTTCAGCTATTACTACCCTACCTACCTTCTTACACCCAGACCTAAGTGGTACTAATCTACTTTTTGTCTCTGAATTTCTCTATTATGGACTTTCATATGAATGGAATTATATGAGACCTTTGTGACTAGCCTCTTAGCATAATATTTTCATGGCTCATTCGAATTACAACAGGTATCTTACTCCATTCTTCTTATGGCTGAAAAAATTCCTTTGTATAGGTATACGACACTTGTTTAATCATTTGTCTGTTTATGGCCATTTAATTACACCTTTTGTCTATTATAAATGACACTACTTTAAACATTTGGGTATAAGTTTTTGTGTGGATATGCCTTTTCATTTTTCTTGGTATAAACCTTGAAGTGGAATAGTTGAGTCATATGGTAACTTGATGTCTAATATGTTAGGGAACCACGAAACTGTTTTCTAAGGTGGCTGAGCCATTTTACATTCCTGTGAATAGTGTGTGAGGTGCCCCTTTCTCCATATCCTCATCAACCCTTGCTGTTATTCAACTTTTTAATTCTAGCCCTCCTAATGAGTATATAGTGGTGTCTTGCGGTTTGATTTGTATTTCTCTTATGAGCAGGATGCCTAACACCTTTTTGTATGCTTATTGGTCATTTGTATCTCTTTATTGAGTATCTTATTCAGATTCTTTGCTCATTTACAATTGGCTCGTCTTTTTAGTATTGAGTTATGAGAGTTCCTGTACATTCCAGAACCAAGTCCCCCATCAGATATGTAATTTGTACATTTGTCCCAATGAATTGTCTTTTCATGTTATTGATGGTGTCCTTTGAAGTACAGATTTTTTTTTAAACTTTTATAAAATCCAATATTTTTTTTAAGTTTTGTTATTTGTGCTTTTATGGTGTCATATCTAAAAATAACTTACCAAATTCAAGGTCATAAAGATTCATTCATAAGTTTTCTTCTGAGAGTTTTATAGTATTACCTCTTACAGGAAGGCTTTTGATCCATTCGGAATTAATTTTTGTAAATGATATTAGGAAATGGCCAACTTCATTCTTCTGCAAGTAAATATCCTGTTGTCCCAGCAAAATTTGTTGAAAAGATTACTCTTTCACTATTGAATAGTCTTGGCACCTTTGTTGAAAATTAGCTGACCATAGAGATACAGATTTATTTCCAGACTCTCAATTGTGTTCTACTGATCAATATGTATATCCTTGTGTAAGTACCACAATGTCTTGCTTAGTAGTGATTTCGAGTAAGTTTTGATATCAGGGAGTATGAATCCTCCAACTTTGTTCTTTATCAGGATTGTTTGATTTGCATTTCCATATGATTTTTAGAATCAACTCAATTTCTACAAAGCAATCCCACCTGAGATTCTGATAAGGGATTGCACTGAATCTGTAGCTCAGTTTGAGTATAGCCCCTTCACAACAATGAGGAGTCTTCCAATTCATAAACATGATAATTTTCCATTTATCTTGATCTTCTGTAATTTTTTTCAGTGATGTTTTATAGTTTTCAAGCTATACATTTTGTACTTTTTATTAAATTTACTGTTTTATTCTTTTTGAATCTTCAATGAATCAGTGTTTTAATTTTATTTTCAGTTTGTTCATTTTGAGCATATAAAAATACATCTGTTGTTTGTGTATTGATCTTGTAACCTGTAACCTTACTGAACTCCCTAGTTATTTCTAAAAGGTAGTTAATCCCATAGAATCTTCTATATACAAAAGCATATCATCTGTAAATGGAAATACTTTTCACTTCCTCCTTTCCAATCTGTACGTCTTTCTTACTTTTTATTGCCCACTTGCCCCACCTAGAATCTTAAGTACAATGTTAAGCACAGGTAGCAATACTTGACCCACACAATGAGTTGGGTAATGTTCTCTTCAAAATCTTTAACAGATTTTGTGAATAATTGGTATTAATCTTTCCCTAAGTCAGTAGTGAAGCTGTCTGGGTGTGGAGGCAATTTTTTAAATTAATTCAATCTCTTTACTTGATATAGTTCTGTTTGGATTTTATAATTCCCATTGAGTCAGTATGAGTAGTTGCAGTTTTCCAACAAATTTCCCAATTATTCTAAATTATCTAATTTTTTGATGCACACTTATTCACAGCATTACGTATTGTTTTTGTCAAGTCAATGGTAATGTCCCTTCCTTCACTTCTGATTGCTGTAATTGAGTCTCTTTTCTTCTTGGTGGTTCTAACTGAAGTTTACTCACTTTAAAAATTTTTTTCAAAGAATCAGCTTTAGTTGGTTTTTTTTTCTGTTCTCTCTTGCATTAATTTCTGCTGTACTCTTTATTGTTTTCTGGCTTCTACTCCCTGTAGGTTTTGGTTGCTCTTCTTTTTCCAGTGTCTTCAGGTGGAAGATTATTGATTTAATATCTTTTTAAATATAGGCATTTACAGCTATAAATTTCCATATAAGCATTGTCTTAGCTGTATCCCACAAGTTTCAGTATGCAATGTCTTGATTTTCCTTTATCTCTCACTTTTTGTTTCCCTTTTTATTTATGATACATTGGTTATTTAGTATTACATTGTTTCTTTTTGGCATATTTGTGAGTTCCCAGTTTTTTCCAAGTCATTAATTTCAAATTTCATTCCATTGTAGTTGGATAACACACTTTACTTCTAACCTATCAAATTTATTGAAGACTTTTTTATGGCCTACTATAGGATCCACTCTGGAGAATGTTCTATGTGCACTGGAGAAGAATCTGTACATGTTGTTGTTGAGTGTTCTATACATGTCTGTTAGATCAAGTTGGTTAATAGTGCTGTTTAAGTGTCCTATGTATTTGTTGATCTATCTAGTTGTTCTAACCATTATTGAAAGTAGAGTACTGAAATCTTCAATTATTATTATTGAATGTTCTATTTCTCCCTTAATATCTATTAGTTTTCACTTCATATATTTTGGTGCCATGTTATTAAGTGCATATATATTGATAATTGTTATCGTCATAAAATATCCATCTATATCTGTACTAACACTTTTTGTTTGTTTTAAACTTTCTTATCTGATATTAGTTAGCCACTCTAGCTTTCCTGTGGCTGCTCTTTGCATATCTTTTTAAAAAATACTTTATAATGTTTTATTTCTGAGAGAGACAGCATGAGCAGGGGAGGGTCAGAGAGAGAGGGAGACACAGAATCTGAAACAGGTCCCAGGCTCTGCGCTAGCTGTCAGCACAGAGCCTGATGTGGGGCTCAAACTCATGAACCGTGAGATCATGACCTGAGCCGAAGTCAGACGCTCAACCGACTGAGCCACCGAGGCACCTCTTGGCATATCTTTTTACATCTTTTTACTTATAATCTATTTTTGTCCTTTAATGTACTGTGTGTCCTTTAGAATATATATTTAGATCATGTGTTTTAAATCCAATTTGCCAATCTGTCTTAAAATTGGATTAATTCATTCACATTTACTTTTATTACTGATATAGTTGGATTTACATCTGCAATTTGATTTTTTGTTTTCTATGTTTCAGGTCTTCTTTGTTCTTCTATTCATCCTTTACAACTTTATTTCACATTAGATAGACTTTTCTAATGTAGCTTATTAATTTCTTTTTTTTTTTTAGTGTTTTATTTATTTTCTGAGAGAGACAGACAGACAGACAGACAGACAGACAGTGTGAACAGGGGAGGATCAGCGAGAGAGGGAGATACAGAATCTGAAACAGGCTCCAGGCTCTGAGCTAGCTGTCAGCAGAGAGCCTGATGCGGGGCTTGAACCCACGAACTGTATGATCATGACCTGAGCCGAAGTCAGAAGCTCAACCGACTGAGCCACCCAGGTGCTCCCATATTAATTTCTTTAATGATTTCTTTCACTATGTTTTGAGCAACTACTTCAACAATTACTCTAAGGTTTACTATATATTTCTTATCAGAATCAGTTTTGGGTTTATGCTAGATTAATTCCAGAGTAAGAGCAAGATTGAGAGATACAATGTTACGCCTATTATTCTATTCCCTATCAGTTAAAAACAAAAAAGAAGAAAAAATTTGCATTTGTGGAATCTTTAATAATTACATATTAATCTTTATTAGTGCTTTGTCTGTGTGAAAATGAATTACCATCAGGGGCCCCTTGCTTCAGCCTGAATATATTATTTTATTATTTCTTGTAAGGCAGGCCTGCAATCAACAAATTCTCTCAATTTTTATTTATCTTAGAAAATCTTAATTTTACCTTCATTATTGCAAGATAGCTTTTATAGATATAGTATTCTTGGTTGACATGTTTTCTTCCTCTGAGCAGTTTAAATTTGTTATCCCACCATCCCAGACCTCCACTGTTTCTGATGTGCAGTGAGCTGCTAATTTTATTGAGATTGTATTGTAAGTAATGTCATTTTTCTTTTGCTGTTTTCAAGATTTTTCTCCTTTGACGGTAAGCATTTTTACTGTAATGTATCTTTTATGGGTCTCTTTGTGTATATCCTACTGGAGTTTATTGAGCTTACTAGCTGTGTCGGATACTGTTTTTCAATAAATTTGGGAAGTTCTCACCCATTATTTCTTTAAATATTTCTTTTCCCTTTCTCTTCTCTTCTGGTACTCCCAATGCACACATACTGGTGTGCCTTCTTTTGGGTCATATTTCTCTGCGCTCTCTTCATTTTTCTTCATTCTTCTTTCTCTCTATTCTTTGGCTTGCATAATCTCTATTGATCCATTTTCAATTTTAGTGATTCTTCAGCACGTTTAAATCTACTGTGGAAACCCCCCCCCCAATTAAAAAAAATACAGCTGTAATGTTGAACTCTAAAATTCATATATGTATTTTTTTAACATTTATTTATTTTTGAGAGAGAGGGAGAGTGAGCGGGGTAAGGGATGGGGCAGAGAAAGAGGGAGACAGAGGATATGAATCAGGAACCCTATGAGGGGCCTGAACTCGTGGACCCTGAGATCATGATCTGAACCAAAGTCAGATACTTAACCAACTGAGCCACCCACATACCCCTAAAATTAATATATTTTAAAATAATTTCACTTTATCAATATTCTCACTTTGATGTAATATTGTCATACTTTATTTCTTTAATCATGCTTTTATTTTTAACATATTTATAATAGTCATTATAAATGACTTTGAAATTCTTTTCCAAATCTTCCATCTGGTTATTCTCAGCATCAATTTATGTTGCTTGCTTTATTTTCCAGTATATGAGTCATACTTTCCTGTTTCTTTGTATGGCTCATAATTTGGGGCTGGAAAGTTGATATTTTAGAAAAGATACTGTATACCATTCTAGTTGCTGATTCTCCCTCCAAGGCTTGCTATTTGTTTATTTATTTACGAACTGGCTAGATTATTTTAGTCAAAGACTCCAACATTCTCTTCAGGGAGGCACAGCTTTACATATACCTACAATCACCCGGGGAGGACAGTGGTACTGACAGGGCTCTCTTTCACCTTTCCCTGACCACACCCAGATGTTAACCTGTACTACATGCAGGCAGGCAATGTTATGATTTTTGAACAATACCCTGGAGACTTAAGTTTCTTTACAAAGTAATCAAATTGTGGCTCCTACAAAGAAATCATTTCTGAGGTCAGTGTTTGATATTTGTTCTGACCCCGTGAGGGCTTCTTCCAGCTGCCTTATTTCCCTAGTTCTTTCCTGCAAACCAGCCAACCTACATTAGATACTTATTAGACCCATGAATCTCCCAATTGCCTTTTACCACACCTCTACTGTATTTGAGAAGGCTGTTTGGCTTAAATTTCTCCATGCTCTGTTGCAAATGAAGTCTGTTCTTTTGAGAAGAGAATACCAGGTATCTGTTTTGCAGTCTGCTTCCTCTTTACCCTGCTAGGCAAAATCTCAGCCAAGGCTCTGGAGCTGGGAGTGAATTCAAAGGCAAGCTTGTCTCTGAGATCTTCATTCTAGGAGCTAAGCACTTGGTGGAAGGTAGGATAGCAGCCTAAGATCCTCTCAGCTTGATTCTCCTACCATAGAATCACCACCTCATGAATCCAGGCAAGAGCTATTAGGGCCCCAGTATTCTCAGTAGGCTACATCCAAGATAGGGCCTCCAATACACAAGTGTGGCTTGGCAAGAAGAAAAAAGCCTACTTCCTAACAGCATTGGTCATATGCAGGACATAGCCTCAGCAACAGGCACCTGGAGGCAGAATAAGAAATGCTGAAGTCCTGTTCCTCTAGGAAAAATTAAAAAAATGTTCTCTAGTTGGAAGCTGGAAGGAGAAAGAACCCTGTGTTCTTGGCTGCAGCAATCTGGAGTGGAGTCTCTACCTTTCTGAGGTGGGAGAGATGAGAAAATGAGAGAGAAGTAGTGGTTTTGGTTTAAATGCTATAGACTTTTGCCTTTTTTTTTTTTTTACTAGATTTTAATATATTTTCTTACGTAGATGTTTCCTCCTTTGCCTGTGCCCTTAGGACCATTTCTAAAGGCTTTGAATAGTTTTTGTTTTTGTTTCCCTTTGTTTTGTATAATTTTTCTTGTTTTTATAGTTTTCACCAATTTTCACTAGAGAGCAGGTCAGCATAGCTCCTCACTCTATCATGCCCAAAGTCAATCTCACCACTATGTTCTTGAGCAGGCAAAACAGAGAGGGAATGGGCTGGGGATGAAAGCAATAAAGCAGTCTGGTACCCAGGATTATTATCTTTGAGGTTCTTTGTGCGCCCTTGAACTAAGGGAACAGTTGGGCAAGCCAGAGGAAATAAATGTTATCACAACAGAGTTTTCATCCCATTTTTTATGTTAATTTTTCTCATGCACATTATTAGTTTTAAATAATTCAGTACACATGTCCTAAATATTGGTCTGGTGCATGATAATGGCCCTATACCCTCCAAAGCAAGGCCACTAACAACTGCTCTTGTCAGGCCTGTTTCTTAAAAACTGTGATTTGGTGGAAACAGGTGCAAATGGAATTACAACAGAAAGGATGCTTTCCAGGTCTGCGTCAGTTTGTTAGATCACAGGAAAAGAAGAGATTCATTTTTTTGTGAGCATAATAGAGAAAAAAGAACCCTTCCCCCTGTGTATATATAGTCCTGACCATTTGACTTAAGTAATTTCAGCAACAGAGAACGTGCAGTGGTACCAAATGGAAAACAACCCAAAAGGAATATCAAAACCCTGAGTTCAACACCTTCACAGAAAAATCATTGAGACCCTAAACCAAGCAGTACATCTTCTACAGCCTGGTACTCCGGCAACACACCTATATTGAACACTTAACTGTTTGTACAATCATTTGCTGAGATAAAAGAGCTGAAGATATAGCCCTGACACATGAACTCCTTTTTTTTTATGTTTTTAGCATGTTTGATGCTATATGACTTTATTTTTTTTTTTACAAATAGTTTATTGTCAAATTAGTTTCCACATAACACTCAGTGCTCATCCCCACAAGTGTCCTCCTCCATGCCCATCCCCTCCCCCCCACATCCATCAGTCCTCAGTTTTTGTCAGCATTCAAGAGTCTCTCATGGTTTGCCTCTCTCCCTTTCCCCCACCATTTCCGCCCTTCTTCTCCCCCTTGTTCCTCCGTCAAGTTCCTCCTAATCCTCCTATACGTGCAAACATATGATATTTGTCCTTCTCTGCCTTATTTCGCTCAGCATAACACCCTCAAGGTCCATCCATGTTGCTACACATGGCCAGATTTCATTGTTTCTCATTGCCAGACACATGAACTCTTAACGTAGCTGAAAAGAGTAGATGTACACATATACACGTTCACAGAAAAAGGTGGCTTTTCAGTTTATCATGTGATTACGTAAGAATAGAATAAGCACAACAATATTTGAGTACTTGTATGAATTTTCTGAAGGGAGAAATCCCTATGCTTGGGATAAAATTTAGGGTACTTCCTTGAAAAGGTGAGACATGTGCTGGATATTTTTGAAAAGATTTAAATATATGGTACACTAAAGGAGAATGCATAGTAGGTAGAAATAACACCTAGAGAGCTAAACAGACAGCTGCAAATCAAAGAGAGACTTTCCGCTCCTGAAGTATTGTTTTCTGAAACAAATTCATCTCTAGAAATGTGCCAAGTACACGTTCAGGTGATGGGGGTCGGGGGTGTGGAAATTAGCATATTTCCACTCCAGATCTTCAAATTCAATAAATATTATCTAGCAGGAAGAATTCATTTGCTAACAGTTTGTGGAAGTTTGGGTGAAAAGGAACAACACGTAGTTCAGAGAAACTTATTGGGTTGCAAAAAATGGCTTTAAAAATCTCCATAACGAAACGTATGACAGATTTGACCCTGCCTTACTTTGCCGTTAAGAAATACAAATTACTTAAGTCCCTTGAAGTCTTTTCAAACAGAATTAGTTTTTTATTCATTTATTTGTTTCAAGTGCCTGGAGTGCGGAATAGCTGAGATCATATTATGCCTCGAAGATCTTTGGATCTAAAGACACATGTTCCTAAAATAAATAATTCCTTCAGAGAACTTAAACATTGAACTAATTTATTCTTTTACAAAGTAAGCAAGTAGGCTCCAGTTAGATCTAGATAACTTCTCTTAGAATTAACCTGAAATTACCATGTTGCTTGTTGATTCCCAACTTTAAAAAAAGAAAAAAAAGATGAGATGAATAAATGAATGAATATAGAAAAATTTAAAGATGTCTCAGATATCCTGCCTCCCCATTTACTATATTTTTCTAACTTTGCCTTCAAGACGAGCAGTCAAAATCAGCTACTGTTCTGCAGCCCAACTAATTTTGTCTTTTACTCTAAGGTGTCTGCCTTCCAATAATCTTTATGGTTTAAGTAACACTCCAGGGAAAATCAATTCTTTTTTGACAAAATAAGAAAGCTCACTCTGTTTATTTTGCTGTTGTTTGAGCCGTACAACAGCCACCCTCTTCTTTTCAGAAAAGCTGAATAGCCTGTGTCCTGCAGCCTCTGGGGGAAGATTTGTCAGCCTTTAGGAACTGCCCCCCCACCTCTTGAGCAGGAAATAATTAGAAGCACTTAGATATCAGAACTGCATTTCCTAGCAATTCGAACTGGCTGGCTGCTGTTTTCCTCAAGATTGTTTAAAGGAAAAGTCCTTTAAACCACTAAGGGGATAGACTCTTTCTTATTTTTTCTTCACTAAGAAAGATGTGAAGCTACAGAAAGCATTCAGATTTGTAAAACCCTCAAAAACAAGGATTCCCATGTCTCGTTTCTGTCTGACTTAGGTCTGGCAAGTATTATGCATGACTCAGACCTCAGGAGATATTTTTTGAATAAATGAAATGAGTGATTTGCACTAAACTGAACTGATGAGTTGAATGGAACTCGGTTAGATCAGATTAGAATGAGCCAAATTAAGCTTCTCTGGACTAACAGAATAGCCATCATGAAAGTAGGTCTAGATATCCCAATCTCCAGTAAATCAAACCAGAACTTGAAATGATCAGGAGTCCAGGCCTTTCTGGCTGTTGATAAAACTGAAGTTAAAGGCTTCCCCAGGACAACAGCCAAGGGGCAGAGAACTGAGACTCCAGATATAACAACAATACAGACAAGTAATTGGGTTTCATGTGTTGAGGACCTACTATGTGCTCCAAGTGTTTTAACTGTATCTTATTTGTTCATCATAGCAACCAGGCAGGCCAAGCCCTACTCTTATCCCCCCTTTCAGTAAAAGGAACTAGGCACAAAGCAATTAAGTAACTTGCCCAAGTGGCACATCCAGGATTTGGATCCAAGAAGCAAGACCCCAAGACTCTTAATCATTTCAAGACATCATGGGGAGTGGAGGAAAAGAGTTTGTAACATAGCTTAAATAAGAATTTTAAGAAAGGAAAATATCATTTTCAGAAGATGGAAAAACAGAAGAAAGGAGGATTATTTCCTTTTCTGAGAACTTATAGATATGTCAAGGTTCTAATTTCTGTAAATGCCATAAAGTAAAGTCTTTTAAAAAAATAATCTTAATCTCTTATTTATATTTTTCTATCCTTTACATTTCAAAACATAGCCCCATAATGTTGAAAATGTTTAACTAATAGCTTGGGACTCAGAGACCGTAGTCAGGTCTGAATACTATGCCATAGCATGGAACAGGAATCCTGACATAGCATTATCTCCCTGCCCTATATAGAAAAGTCCTAATAAACTCTGATTTTTTTAAATGATTATTTTCAAGAGAGAGAGAAAGAAAGAGACAGAGTATGAGTGGGGAAAGGGGGCGGGGGGAGAAACACAGAATCTGAAGCATCCTATGAAGTTTTTGCTCCGATTAGTGAACAGTGACCAAACACTCCCACTGAGCCATGCACATAGAGGTATTCTAATTATCCTATTAGAATCAGAACTACCCAAGAGATTCTAATTATTCACTTCTCTAGTTCTGACCATCCAACCTCTTTAGATTCTGAGCAAATAGAACATTACATATATCTTTGTAGGTCACTTGGTAGTCACTGCTCACAGGGACTCAGATGGAAATTAGGCCATTGGATATTACTATTGATGGAGAGAGGCAAGCAATGACTCCCAGAATCCTCAAATGTGAATGATGGAGGTGAGGTGTGAGGCAGAGGCCTGCTGCAGAATAACACTAAGTCCAGTATTTTCTATTGAGTGGACAGCAGCGTCATTTCCTGGATTATGTGAGCAGATAGGCAGGGGATGGGGAGGGTAAAGACAAAAGTAAAGTTTGGGAAATGAATTTGAAATGAGTTTGAAATCCATGAGTGAAAATAACAAGGAAATACATGAATTTTCTACAAGATTCATGTGCTTTAACCACCAAGTGGGATGAGGACATGAAATTAGTATCATTGTGTCATGTTCTTAATGAATCCAAGCTTTTTTTCGAACAGTATTTAGTTTTGTTTTATCTGTTTATTTGTAAGCACCTCACCAACTATAAGTTGCTGAATCCTAGAAGAAGTTACTAATAGAATTGATGTTTTCTGTTCTATAGTTTCTATAATCTGTTTTCTATCTTTCTTAAAAAAAATTTGTTACTTGTTACTCTCCAGTCTTCTGATACCATTTCTGTTGTATGCTACCCTTCTGTGCCTGAAAGTAGAAACACAAATGAAGCAGCTTGCTCTTCCCTTTCTCTCCTCTGATATATTGAACTTGATTTCTAATATGACAAAAGAGTATTCAATGCTTTCTGGGACTATCATCTCTGATTAAGAAGGTATAAGTCAAACAGGAGTCAGTTACTTCCGTGTTCTCTTGTTATCTGTGTTACGGTAGCAGCAGGTTGATCAGTAGTTCTTGACCTAAATGCAGACGCAAATTCTTCTTGGTGAGTCTTACCATTTTTCACAAGCCCCAACACATACTACGGTTGAGGTTCCTGTCATTCTTTGGTCTTTATTTGTAATTTTGCGTTCCTTTGTTTTGTGCGTAATATAATTTTGACTGTAATATTTTTCAAGATGTTTTCTCAGTCTTGTTCCATTTGTTCATATAGGTATGTATTCAATATCCTTTATAAAGTCTTTTAATTTTATTATTATTTTACTGGAACAAAATGTTCCCATTCATTCATTTAATAAATATCTTTTGAACACACACTGAGGTAATTACTGTGAAGCACAGAAAGACTAACCAGACACAGATCTGAATTCAGGAAGTTAACACACCAGCATGAGAGTAAGCCACGTACAAATCACAGGGGCCACAAGAGATAGAAGTCTTGTGGGAATTCGGAGAAGGCAGCATTTGTGGATAACAGGTGGATAAGAGAAGGAAGTCTTCATGGTGTAGATAGCAGTAGGCATGCACCTTGAATCATTTAGATAAGGGACAATGAAGAGAATATGAGTGTGTGTGCATGTGCATGTGTGTGTGAGATGGTCTTTGTTGAGGGAAATGCAGGGTATTTCAGAAGGAAGAAAGAGAACATTATTGAAAATCAGTTTTTGACACAGGGAACTTATAAGTGTATACTTCTTCCATTCCATTTCTTATTACTGTATTTTCTATGGTGCACATTTCTTGCAATTTCTTATCTGTGTCTTTTTTTCTGAGAGACAGAGAGAGAGAGAAAGAGGGCACAAGTGAGTGAGGTGCAGAGAGAGAATCCTAGGAGGGGCAGAGAGAGGGGGAGATTGGAGCAATGCTCACCTGAAGCAAGGCTCGACCTCACCCGAGGCAGTGCTCAAACTCATGAACCATGAGATTATGGCCTGAGCTGAAGTCAGATGCTTAACCGATTGAGCTACCCAGGCACCTTTCCCCACCATCCCCTAGTTATCTGTATTCTTTTATATGCTCAGATATTTCCCTTATTTTTGCCCCCTTAAGACTCTTTTTCACCCAAGATCATTACTCTCCAACTTTCCCACCTCTCCTTCCTTGAGTTTACCCAAACCATCCTTGGATGCTCTCTGTTTCTCTGACAGCTTGACAGAAGCAGACAATCTTTCTCTCTGGGGAGTACAGAAAGCAGAGATAAAGGGTGAATACCCCCCTATGGGACAGGCCTGCAAGCCACCCTTTTAGCGCTCAAGTTTTACCTCTTGAGAGGACAAGGAAGCCAAAATGTAGTGGAATGACCCCAGGTCTTAGAGGGAGGAGGCCTGTTCTCTGGTTCTAGTCCCAAGGGTGCTTCATTATATAACCTAGGAAAATTATCTAACATTTCTGGGCCTCAGTTTACTCCTGTATAACGTGATGTAATTAAATCTAATGATCACCAAAGTCATGTCCATCTCCACTCAACAAAAAGGAAACTTAGCCCTGGGAATGAATTGTGACTGAAGTTACTCAACCATTTGATAATCAAACCAGTTTCATGTCTGGTTCACTTTCCTCCTCAGACTGCCACTTCCAGAGACTCTTCAAGCTTTTTTCATTTGTGATCCTAGGAATCTTACATTTGGGGGTTTTTGTTTGTTTGTTTGTTTTTTGCCAGCCACTTTCTTCTGGCTTGTCATGATTAAGTTGCAGCAGGAATAAGCTGAGGGACCAGCGTCTTTCCATTGACAACTTGTCCTCTAGACCCTGCCCCAGGAGGAGAGGGAACAGAGGTTAACAGGCTCACCAGCCATCTGTAGTTTCCTAGTCTTTAGGTCTGTTAGCAACTGACATTTTGTCCACACCACTATAACTAGTGGCAAGACTGGGAGGGAGGGCCACTTCAAATGCATGTGACTGATTATTTCTGGCTTTCTTTGTCTAAATCTAATATTTAAAACCAACAGCTCTTCAAGTTTGAAGCAGAAGATGACCTTAAATTCCTCAAGAAATTGAATAAATATCATTTCCTATATAAAGAAGAAAGCAAAGATGGGTGACCACCAATTCTTTCATTCATTCAACAAACACACACTGATTGCCTACTGTGTGTCAGACAATGCTCTTTATGCCATAGACATAGAAGATAATAAAACAGACTTCAGGAAGAGATAAAAAGCTCTTGTGGAGCTTTATTCTATAGTAAATGATTTATAATGAACATGAAAAATAAGATATAAAATATGCTAGATGGTGATGTGTGCTACTAAGAAAAATAAAACTAGGAAAGGAAGTAGAGTCGGTCAGAGCAGTAAATACGCTCACCAGGAAGCACTTCAGAGAAGGAAAAATTTTGAGTCAAGACCTAAAGAGGGTGAAGGAAAGAACTACATGATCATAAGGAAAAGTATTATAGGAAAGGAGCCAGCAAGAATGAGGACTCTGAGGCAGGGACATACCTGCATGTAAAAGGAAGGGCAGAAAACTCAGAGTGAATGGAATTGATGAGTGGAGAAGGCACATTGTAAGATAAGGTCAGAGAGTCACTGAGAAGTTTGCACGTCATGAAGGATGTATAGGCCTGTCTAAGGACACTGGCTTTTGTTCAGGATGAGATGGGAAACTATGGAAGAGATGTGATCTGATTCAAGCTTTCACAGAATTACCATTAAGAAGAGACTAAAAGATGTCAAGACAGAAGCAGGAAGACCAGTTAGGAGGCTATCACTCATATGAGAGCAAATGATGGAGCAAATAGGAGGGTAGAAACAGTTTAGATAATGAGAAGGGGCCAGAGTCTGGACATATTTTGAAGGCAGAGAAAATAAGATCACTGACAAATTAAATATGGGGCATAAGGGAAAATACTGTCAATGATAGTCACGGGGTTATAAACCTGGACAAGTAGAAAAATTGAGTTGCCTTCCTAGGATGGGGAAGAATTAGGGAGAAATGGCTTGTGGGGGCGGGGTGTGTGGATAAAGACTATGAGACAGACCTAATCAAAAGATGACAGATTTTTAAAATTTTATTTATTTTGAGAAGGAGAGAATATGTGTGCACACACAGTAGCAGGGGAGGGGCTGGGGGGGGTGGAAGAGAGATAGAGAATCCCAGGCAAGCTCTGTATTGTCAGCTCAGAGCCCATTGCAGGACTCAATCTCCTGAACTGTGAGATCATAATCTGAGCCAAAATAAAAAGTCAGATGCCTAACTGGCTGAGCCACCCAGGCACCCCTTGATCTCTATCGACTTAAAAATAACTCCATAGTCTAGACATCTGCTTTTGGTATTTAACTACATTCTTGTTTTTTGATGCTGTCCAGGCTAAGCTTCTCCCTATCTCTTGCTGTTAGAAAGGTGCACTAAAAACTTATACTCAAAAAACAAAATAAAACTGAAGACCTCCTGAATGATTACATTATACTTCAAGATTAGCTTTTAAAAATGCCTCCAAAAGGGGAACACTTTTACACTGCTGGTGGGAATATAAACTGGTACAGCTGCTCTGGGAAACAGTATGGAGGTTCCTCAAAAAATTAAAAATTGTACTATGCTATGACCCAGGAATTGCACTATTAGGTATTTATCCAAAGGATACAAAAATGCTGATTTGAAGGGGCACACAAACCCCAATGTTTATAGCAGCGCTATCAACAATAGCTGGATTATAGAAAGAGCCCAAATGTCCATTGACTGACAAATGGATAAAGAAGATATGATACACACACAGACACACACACACACACACACACACAATGGAATATTACTTGGTGATCAAAAATAATAAAATCTTGCCATTGTAACAATGTGGATAGAACTAGACTGTATTGGGACGCCTTTGTGGCTCAGTCAGTTAAGCTTCTCACTTTGGCTCAGGTCATGATCTCATGGTTCATGGGTTCGAGCTCCGCATTGGGCTCTGTGCTGAGAGGTCAGAGCCTGGAGCCTGTTTCAGGTTCTGTGTCTCCCTCTCTCTCTGACCCGCCCCCTGCTTATGCTGTCTCTCTCTCTCTCAGAAATATATAAAATATTTTTAAAAAATTAAAACTAGACTGTATTATGCTAAGTGAAATAAGTCAGTCAGAGAAAGACAAATATCATATGATTTCACTTATGTGGAATTTAAGGAACACAACAGATGAACATAGGGGAAGGGAAGGAAAAATAAGATAAAAACAGAGGAGGCAAACTATGAAAGACTCTTAAATAAGGAGAACAAACTGAGGGTTGCTAGAGGGGAGAGCTAAATGGATGATGGTCATTAAGGAGGGCACTTGTTGGGATGAGCACTAGATATTATATGTAAGAGGTGAATCACTAGATTCTACCCCTCAAACCAGTACTACACTACATGTTAATTAACTTGAATTGAAATAAACTAAAAAAATAAAAATAAAAATGCCTCCAAATAGCTAAATAAGTTCCCTCCAGCTACTAATATATACCACGTATTTTCTAGTGATGATGCATGGAAGACCCCATCTTACCTGAGGATAGCCTTTTGATCTGTACATTTTATGATCAACACTCCATACCCTTTCTCTTTGCTTTCTCCTCCCCCGTGGCAAAGTCCCAGTGCCTCTATCAAATCTCTTCTCTCCTTCCCCACCATGTCCCCCAAAGAGCAATAAGATATATGAACCTTGCTTAGAGGGCATGACTCCTTTCAAAACAGCTTACAGACTTGATATGGAAGAGTGTGTCTCTCTATATATTACTATATTACTCAAGTAAATAAGTCATTTGTCACACTCCAGTTTTTTCTTTTTATCGCAAATCAAAACATGGGGGGAAAATTAAAAATGCAAAAAAGACAAGAGGGTGGGGGGGGAGAGACTGAGGAAAATGAGGAAAGAGAAATACTACAGTTCTTAGAGAACAAGATTATAGTGGGCTAGGCAGATGGACCCCAACATATCTACTACATCCTTCACTTCATAGGTGTAGACATTGAGATCCAGAGAGTTGACGGGACCTTTCCAAAAGACCCAGAGGCAGTATTTGGCAAAACCAAAAATGGAATCCAAAATTTTGATTTTGACTCAGAAGTGAGTCCTCTTCACCAGGAGAGACTTTAAAAGAGAGACAGAGGATTGTAGATTCAATACAACAGACAATGGGAAACCCTCATGGGCTCTAAAGCAGGAATAGGAAGTCATGTTTTCCGAGTGTTTGCTTAAAGATTCATGTCCAAGACAAATTAGGAAAAAGAGAAACTGGTGAAAAGGAGACAGAGTAGAAGCTATTTAGTCATGAGGTGAACAGGACTCCTGAGCAGAATAAAACTAGAAATGGAGAAAAAAGTGTGGATCCATGAGAATTTTCCAAGGAAGAGAATCAGACTTTTAAGTAATGGGAATTGAGAGCAAGAGAGAAGTCAAAGATGACTCCAGCTGTCATAACCACGGAGGCTGGCTCACTGTTTCAAAAGCTTATAGTAACCCTGTAGATCCATTCCTAGAGGAAGTCAGAGCTGTCCCCCATCCCTGCAGTTGGAGGATGACAGTTCTGTCAGCATAATCAGTAAGGCACCAGCTCATTTTTGTGTAAGCCAAGAACATGCCAACATGAGTCTGTCAGTCTGTTCCCCCCTCCTTCTTTCCATCTTGAAGGTACAAAGACAAATGCTCAGAGCATGCTTTAGGCAAAGCATACTTTATCCCAAAACCGAGAAAGAAAAAAGTTCACCTCTTGTACCATCAATGCCAGGATTTTTAAAGCACCAAGAAGTGGATCAAAGCAAATAAGCTATAGTGAGGACTCTGATTCCTTAGTTAGGAGCAATTGCCGTGGCATGAATGTCACCTGACTAAGCAGGCATCAGGGAGGGGAAATAGAGGAAGAAGATTTGATTGAAGTGCCTTGGATAAAAATTGTCTCACATAAATAACTGGAAAAAGCTTCATGTTCAAGAGAAAAAGTATTCATTTTTGTCCTCAAGAAAAAGATCAAAAAAGGATGAGGCAGAGAAGAGACACTACTTTATGGGTATTTTTCTGAAGAAAAAAAGATCTTTGTTACACAAAATGGAAGACTTGGGAATTTTGATATGGTTTTATTCAGTCTTCTTATGATGAATTTTGATGTTGGAGTTTGGGTTGCTATGCATGTGCCTCTGCACCCTAAGCTTCTCTTCTCATATGCACTGAGGCATTCAGAATAACTTAAAGGCAAAGCTAAAGTTACATAGGCATCTATCAATGATACCCAAGACCTCAGTTAGGTATGCAAAAGCCCTCACAGAAAATCGGGAATATAGTAGGTACCCAAAAATTAATTAGCCCCCTTCCTGTGCTGCCCTCAATGACAGCAATGTTCTGGGCTAGGGACTTTTAGAGACATCAGAACAGGGCAGATTTCTGGTCCTGAGAGTTCTTCGACTTCATAACAGTAGCTAACATTTACATTTAACAGGCATCTTATTTTGTTCTCACAATGTGCAAGCATCTTAATCCATTTGGGCTGCAATACCACAATACCAGTACTAGAGACTGGGTGAGTTATTAAGAGATATTTATCTTTCACATTTCTGAAGCCTGAGAAGTCCAAGATCAAGGTGCCAGCAGATTCAGTGCTTGATGAGAGACGGCTTTCTGATCCATAGATGACAGCACCTTCTCACTGTTACCTTTCTTGTAGGAAGTCATGAAGGAACTTTCTCTTTTATATAGGCACTAACCCCATCCATGATGGCTCCATATTCATGATTCAAATGGTTCCCAAAAGTCCCACCTCCAAATATCATCACCATGGGGAGTTAGAATTTCAACATGCAAATTTGGAGAGGACACAATCATTTAGACCATAGCAGTAAGGTAGAGGTTATCATTCTGTACTAATGAGAAAACTGAAGGTCAGAGAAGTTAAATGATTTACCAAAAGGTACACACTTATAAATGACAAAATAGAATCCAAATCCAAGGCTGTTGTAAACACCAAAGGTAGATCATGTAAATCACTCAGCACCATGTATGACATGTGGATGGTGTTCAGTATAGCACCTACACTCCAACACGTTTGAAAGGAAATTAAGGAAATATTGTAGGTTTCCAACATGGAACTTTCTAGAAAAGAGAAGGTGATTTGGATCTCACACACACACACACACACACACACACACACACACACGCCAGAAACAAACAATAACAATGAAATTTAAAAAAAATTTAAGGGTATTTTTTTCTCCTCTGAGTGGCTAAACTATGTATTATTTACTTATGGACCATTTTCCAATATATGAAACTTAGATTTCTTCAAACTTCACCAGCATAGCACAAACAAATCATACTGTGGTAAAAGTAAAGTATAAAGTCTCTGATTTCTTGTCACACTCCCTCACTCCCCAATCATGTCAGCTGGCACCTTGCACACTTCCTCATCAGTGAGGCCCAAGCACTTCTAAATCTGTAGGTGTTAAAGTCATCTGGATCCCAACACCTGTATGTCACCCTGGTTCCTAGTCCAGTGCTCAGCAGTTTTGCTAAGTGCCACTTTGGTTTCCTAAAATAACCCTGTAGCTCTCCTTTGCACTGGGCTCTCTACCTCTTTGCTATGATGGGTGAGCACTGCTGTGATGCAAAATAGAGCCCATGGCAGTGAATAAAAGTGTTCAGATGAGACCAGGTGAAAGTTTGGGATAAAATAATGTACTTTTACTTTTAATTTACTTTGCAGAAGAGTCAAGCAAAATAAACAGTGAAAGTAGAGATGGGGCAAGAGAGAGGTAAGAAATCTGAAACAGAAAGACAGCTGGGAGCAAAGAGATTAAAATATTTCTCCTCGGTGCTATACTCAATCTAACCTACAGATTTACTAGGTTCTTAAGATCACTGAACCCTTTTTTTCTTCAGGTACACTGGCAAATGCTTCCTATAAGGATATCCCAGTTATCTGGAACAAAACAGTGCTTTTTAGAACTGTGATTAGTCTTCAGAATAGGTAAACAGAAGCAGCTGCTAATTTGTAGGAATCAGACTGAATTCCAGAGAAAGGAAAGGTAAAATGACTATCTACGTATAAACTAATTTTTCTTTGCTCTACTTTGTCATCAGTGGACTATTATGTAGATACTCAGAACTGGAACAAGACATAACAGATTAAAAGTGTTAGGTGGTATGTCCCACTCAGTAGAGGAGTTCCCTCAATGGCATACTAGACATGCAAAGGGAGTGTGTGTGTGGTGTATGTGTGAAAAAGAGAGACAGACAGACGGGGAGTGAGGAGGTTACTTTGAGCTGGGAAAACCATCTCAGAAGCCTGGAAGGGTGAACATTAAGTGCAGAAGCTGCTTATGCCATACTTGAACTCCATGATTTTTTTCATGTAAAACTAAAGTTGATTTCTCCTGTGAACCATTTTTCTTGGCCTGATTTTGGGCTGGCAGCCTCCAAACTCTGACCAAGCCAATGATGACAATCCTAGTGAGCACTGATTAGGCACTCATAAAACGCCAGGGCCGTGCTTTACTTTAAAAGGTGGCACACAAAGAAGGGAAACAAGCCAGAAGCCTTCCCCTCCCCTGCTCACCTTTCTTATGTGTTTTTCCTCCTCTTAGAACTAGCTGGACTGAAAAGGCTTCCACCCTTATCAATCTCAGACAGAAAGAGAACAGGGCAGGGTGACTGTTCCCTTGTCTGCTTTTTGGCTTTTAATTGAAGCCAGCAAAGCAGATATTAGGCAAAGAGGTCAGATTCTTGAACTAAGAGCATTACTCTAAAAAGTATGGTAGCAGAATGTGGATGCATAAAAACCTATCGCTCACATAATTGGAGGTTATGACAAAATTCTAGCTTACTTTTCAGCTATCACTTTTCAAGTACTTAAATATATGTTAGGTACTGCGCAAAGAACTTTACAAGCATTTACATTATTTCATTTAATCCTTGTAACCTCATTAGGAAGCACTCTTTTTCCTTCATTTTACTGAGAGGCAAACTGAAGCTCATAGGATACACAGTATGTAAGTAGCAGAGCCAAGACTGAGACTCTCATGTGTCTCACTCTAAAGCCATGCCCTTGATCTCAACATGTTGCTTCTGGGCAATGCACTTGTCAGAGCTTTTCAAATTCATCATCCTGTCCTGCCTTAGTCTCATCCCTCCCTTTCCACAAAGCAGCAAAGGGAACTTTCAAAACTCAAGTTTGATCATCTTACTCCTGTGCTTGAAACCTCTCAGGGCTCCTTAAATTTTCCTGTAAGCCTTAACAAGAGCCTCTTGACTGGACGCTGTTCACACACACACATTTGGTTCCTGCCAATTCCTTACTCCTCTCTGCCCATGGAGATTCTGCTACAATTCTTGGCAAATGCCAAGTTTCCACTTACTTGCCCATGTTGTTACAAGATGATCCTCCTACCAAAAGTAATCCTGTCCCTCCCTCCTCTGCCTTGTTTATCTATTTTAATGCAAACACACCTACAGGATTTGACACAGATTTACTGCCTCTCAGAAAAGTCTTCAAGGCCCCACAAACCCCATGAGCTGCCCTTTTTTCTGGGGTCCTATAGCCACCCCTGCACCTGTGTCACTGAACATATCACATCAAATCAGTTTTCTCTCTGTCCCTAAATTGGGTTCTTGAGGGCAGCAGCTATACCATATTCATTGTTTTAGCCCCAGAACTTGGGACCGTGACTGGCGTAAACCTTCATCAATCAGCTCATTGAATGCTAAAAGTGGATTATAAGTAATAGTGCAACAAGAACAGGTGATCACGAAAGCATGGTCTCTTTCCCCTTTTCATGATACAAAACAGCATGATTTAAAGGGAATGTTTCTAGCAGCACGGCGCCCTAGTTTCAAATCCCAACCATTACTGACAATTCCCTAAAATGAGCCACCTCTAGGAGAAGTTTTACCTTAGCATTTCTCTCATCTTTTCAGTAACGCCCCTATGTTTGTTTTCACCATCATACTGAACCCAAATTATGATAATCACTCTACCAGTCTGCACAGTTTACACAAATGGGGACCATTGCCAACCCTGCTCTTCCTTCTTTCCCCTAACCTAGAGTACTGTCTGGCACCTAGGAAGTGCTCAATAAATAGGTGAAATAGATGTTGAGTGAATCAATAATGCATCTCTTGGACCTGGTATGAGATAATGACTATCACGTACATGTACACAGAGCTGGGTTCAGAGTTGGTGTTTAAAGCACATCAGGAGCTATCAAGGAGTGTGTCTAGCTGCATGATCCCCCTCCACTCTCATTCCTCCAGATGTTCTGGTTGGTGCCTGTGAAGGGTCATGCTGTGACCAAGTCTTTTTATCTACACTTCTTCCTGTAAGTCAGATGTTCTCCACTTACCAGTTTGGGGTTTGAGGAAGCCAGCTGCTTTACTAGTAGATCCTGTCCCCCAGAATTGCACTTATATTGGATCATTCTCTAAGAGCAGAAAGGAGGCCAAATAAATTTTTGAACAACATGACTTAAATCCTAGTTCTTTGTGTTTTAACAGTAGATATATATGTATATCTTCTTAACTTTCAAAGGATGCTTATTCAGTCACATCAAATTGTTTTTATCACAAACACTTGTTTGGTTATTGTAATAATATTCAGCTGAGCCTACTAGGCTCCCTCCCCACCAAATTTCTACTTTTATATGAATTCAGGGTGCCTCAGTCTCTCAAAGGCCAAGTGAGAAAGAAACCAGCCCAACTTCTTACTTCTTCAAGAATATAAGGTCCTGTAACTGGTGCTATTATCTTTATTACTCTTCCCAAGACATTTTCACATGTATTGTTCCTTTTCAGTACCATAGTAACCTGCTGAGTCTTCTTACTCTGTTTATTTTTAATAGTTGTGGCAACTGAGACTCAGAAATAGTAACTCACTTACCTAAGGTCACATAGCTGTTAAGTACTAGAGCCAAAGTTTGAATATGGGACTCCAAGTTAACGCACAAACCTTCTCAGTGATTCATTTTTCTCTGAAGCTCTTCCCCAAAGACAACCATGATTCATAAACAAAGGAAAATATAGCATGCTGGTTCTGACATGTTATGTTAAAGTGATGCATTAAGAGAACATTATCTCAGTCTGGAATGGATGTTTGAGTCCACAGGGGCTCCCCGGGATGCAGAATTGATTGCTCCCCCATCATCATGTTTAGCATTTAGGTAGTACTCAGTCTTGTGATGTCAGACGCAGCACAACTTTCCTAAGTGCAGGTGGTTGTACTGGCAATGTGGTGATGCTGAGGTTCCAAAGGTATTCATTTGCACAGTGGTCTCTGTGTCACCCTCTGGTAAACAAGGAGTCGAGAGAAAAGATGGCTTTGCTGTTGAGCAAGCCTGCAGTGAGAGAGGCAGAACAGCACAACCATCCTGATTAAAATCATAGTGTGCTTCACTGATGTGACCTGGAATCTAGAAGATGACCTTTAACTAAGTCTGCCATCTCTCCAAACCTTAACTATTCCATCTTCTAAATGGGGGTAGTTAGGTTTACTTGAGACAACGCACAGGTCACTTGAGAATGACAAGAGATAACAGGTGTGAAACATTTAGGGCGCTTTGCATGTTATCAATGGACATGCAGCATTTGTTGCCAATACATCTGGCCCTGGGTCAGGGCTTGTGTTACCTGGGCTTCTAGTCTTCCTTCAGTATGTCCCGGAGTCCTTTTCTACACAGTTTGAGTTCAGAGACCACCTCCTACAAAATATCATTGTCAAAATGGGAAAACCAGCACCCATGTCTCCAACAGAACTATTCAATTAAAATGGGTGGTGGAGGAGGGGAACAAACAAACTCATATTCTCACAAGATTTATTTAGTTATCCTGAAGTTAAAGGAGGAAAAACACTTATTTGGGCAAAAGGAAAATGAACAAACAGAAAAGCTTGAATGGTTTTTGACTTAAATCTCATCTCCTGACCTGCTGAGCTAACATCAGTTCTCTCCCTATCTGTGAAAATCCACAGCTTCCCAGAACATACTGCTGGATGAACTGTTTTCATAAATAATCATTCTTTTAAAATTTGGCACTGAGGAGACAAGAACTCAGAGGAGCTCAGAATGTAGTTTTCTCAGGGCTCAGCCTCTCACTGCGTGCCCCTTCCGCATGCCTACCAGACTTGCACAGAGTCACACATCAGGCCATCTGCACAGAGATCTCCAACCCGTATTTTGCCGGTGGAATAAACAATGTGTTAAAATGGCTTAGCTCTGTCAGGCAGAACTAGCTCTGGGAGCTGCCAGCATCACATGTCTGGAGGCATTGGCATCCCCTCAAGGTTACTGGTAGTGGTCACTCTGTCCACCCTCACCTCTTAGGGCACAGTTCCCATTGCGCTGTACTACAGTCCCTCCTTCCTGCTTCTCAAACATGATCTGCCAACTGCTCTGTTTTCTTTCCCTCTTACACCCCTGGAGGCTTTTCTCTTCCCTTTGGATTGGTTTCCCCCAACTGGGCATTTAGATTTTTGTCTCAGGAATAAAAATTCTCAGGGCTGGATCCCTAATGACCCAGTTTGCATTAATGAACCTTTCAAACACACAGCATGACTGTTTCATCAAAATACCTTGGTGGAACTTGAAAACCTAAATAAATAAAAAAAACGACAATGATAAAAGCTTATAGGGGCAAGAAGGATTTACCATTCCCTTTACTTGTTTCTCTCACTGAAGTAAAAATATGATGCCAGTCAGCATTTGATTCTAATCATTGCAGGGGTCCTCTTATGCAATGTTGTCTTTAATATGTCCACCAAGTGGTCTTTTACTTCTGCTTGAGGATTCCAAAGGCTTGGCACCTCCGCCTATCAGTGCATCTTTTTATATTTAGCATTGTGTTATGTAAATTTTTTAATGTTAAAAATTTGCACAAAGTAACATAATAACAAAAAATAAAATAAAATATAAAAGGCAAAAAAAAAAAGGCCAATCTTGTTTCATCTAAATCCACCACCATCTTCCACAACCTCCTATCATATTTTAAAGAAAACCCTAGACATAATGGTCTCATATCCATAAATATTTTAGTATGTATTTTATTAGAAAAAAAATTTACATCTCCCTTATTCAACTTTACTTTCTTATTATAATGCAGTCATGTTATCCTAAAGCACCTTGGGCATATCTACCTGCAGTTTTGTGAAAAGATGTAATGATTAGAATGCAATTTTTCTCTTTAATAGACTTGAAGACTATAATTAAAGGAAGCTCACACACATGACCAAGGCATTAATCTCATTTTCTCCAAGAAGTGAAACCATGAAGTGAAAACAATGTTTACAAGATTCTAGTTGCTACCCTAACATTTGACAGCTGTGTTACCTTGAGTAAATGCTATTTCCTTACTTTCCTCTTCTATAAATTGGGAGTAATAGCAGCTGCCCCACTTGTTTTACAGAGCCATTGTGAGAATCCCTTGGGATGGTCCACATGGAATCACTTTGTAAAGACAATGGACTGTTCAGGTGTAAGAAATAATTAATGAGGGAAAAAACTAAATGAAACAAGACACATTGTAGAATTAAAGCTCAGCAGGAGTGTATAAAGAATATGGAGATATTCCCTGCCAATGTTCCCTTTATGGTTCCTGGAACCTTCTGTGAAAGCTCATAATGCACACTTGCTGAGGAGCCATGGAGAGCACCAGCTGCAGAGCTGCACCAAGAGAGGTCTCATCATATATGATCTCAATCAATAAACCTGCCATCCTGGGCAATGACTGCTTCCTCCTCTACTGTGTGGGATGTTCAGACACAAAAGCCACCAGGAAAAGTATATTTTTTCACCTGCTTTTGAGACCTGAACAGAGAAACAGTCACACGCTCTTTCCCCTCAGAGAGAAGAGAGAAGAGAGAGATTGTCTAATAATAATACTTTCCTTGGCTGGCCAGAGAAATAAAGTGACCAGCTGAGCTGCAAGTAGATGATTATTCTTTCAGCAAAAACTATGATCGGTCTGAATTCAAAGACCAAAGGTATTTTAAAGGCAAAAACACCTGGGGAGAAGAATGGACAGTGGATTAAAACAAAAATTTCCCTCACCTGTTTTCCCCACAGGGCCAGCCAAAAAAGAACAGGAGGCAGAACGGGCACTGAGAAAGAATAAAATAATGGGTGGTTATACAAAGGCCCTTTGTCAGAGAAGCGTTCCGGGGCTGCCTTTCTCTCAGAAATTCAGAACATGGGCTCTTACATGTCCTAAAGACTACATGAGAACAGGATGGCAACTAACTAATCAGGACAAAGACAAGTCCCCAGGGGGGATCTGCTCTGGTTAAGCTCCATGGCCAAAGGCTATATGTGAAACAAGACTCACAACTCCATTTTTTTCTTAATTTAAGGAAATCACTGTGTATTCATAAGGGCAGGCTAAACTGCTGTTAAAAACAACCTAGCCAAATCACAGTAGATTAACGGGACAAAAATGTATTTCTCCTTGCAGCAAAGTCCCTGGATAGGTGACTCTTTGACTTAATTCCATTGCCAGTACTCTGGACAGTCCCACCAGGATTCAGAAGACTGGAAATGTTGTCCCTGGATGGGCAGCCATTTCCTGGCAACAATCCCACCCATAGGAGGGTAGCAAAAGGAGCAGCTTTTTGACTCTGACAAATCCAAGTATGATTAGAAATGGTACAGAATGGCTAAACTGAGGGGACGGAGGAACTGACTGATCACCTGCTTTATGCAAAGATCTATACCATCTGTTATAAGGCAGACAGAAAATAAGACCCTAGATCCTCAGGAAGCTAAGAATCTAGAGGGAGACAAATATGCAGTCAACCAACCAGACGTTGAACCTCCATCCATTCCATTTTCCTTCAATTGTGCCAGCTAATTTACTCTTATTTACTGATGAATATCATTTACCCACCTAGAAATAAATGACTTACAAGTGTCACAGAAAGCTATACTGAGGAATTTAATGAGCAGTCATATTAAAGTATATTAAGTGCTTTAAGAGTTGGCATTAGGGCCAGGATATTGTGTTGGGATATTGGGTCTGCCACTATCCAAACTTTATTTGCTGTGTCCCTCAGTTTTTGTTTTGTTTTGTTTTGTTTTGTTCTTTTGCCTATGAAATGGAGCTGGAGATTTTTCCTACCTTATGGGCTACTGAAAGGATTAAATGAGTTAGAAAGGCGAAGCACATATAAATATGGGAATTCTTAAGTTACTCTGCAAACTATTAACATGCAAATCCTGCTCCTAAAATCATTCTTAGCGTACTCTTGCATCTATCCTGACCTGCCTCGCAGGTGATCTGAGACGATCTATTCTTACTCCTTAACTCTGGGCCCACCTAAGCAGATTTGTCTTGATTTTCTAGAACTGGGGAAAAAATATTCTCTTCTGTGCTGAAGAATACCTTATGCTTTTCCTAATTTTAAATTTTATTTCCATTTTCTTAATGTGGCAGAGCTGCCGCTGATCTACTAGCATGGTGATATGAAGGAGAAAACAATACATTTCTAAAGAATCAGAGGTGCTTCTGAGAACTGATATTGAGCTGTGTAGGACTGTGGCATGTATAGGAACCTTTCCATGGTAGGTGGTTTTACCTTTATTTGACCCGCTCTCATTATGCTTGGTCTATACGTCTAAATCTAGATTTGCTCTATTTCTCCCTCCCCCCCAACTTTATAAAAAAAAAATTTTAATGTGTATTTATATTAGAGAGAGAGAGAAAGAGAAAGAGAGAGGGCGTGCACACACGAGAGTAAGCGGGATAGGGGCAGAGAAAGAGGGAGACACAGAATCAAAAGCAGGCTCCAGTCGCAGAGCCTGATGCAGGGCTCATGAGATCATGACTTGAGCCAAAGTCGGATGCTTAACCAACCAAGCCACCCAGGCGCCCCTCCTCCCCAAACTTTTATAACTGTCCCTTTGTACCCTTGCTGAAACACTGGGTTATCAATTTTTACAGAATGAATGTATGCCTGACTCTTTAATGCCCCATATCCAGTTAGGTATCAAACCTTTTGATACTCTTAAGTATACCTGGAGTATATCCCCTCATCATCATTGTCCCATCACAGCTACCTTCTCCTTCAGGCCATGACTTGACCCTCTAATTCCAACCCTGTCTCAGCATTCTCAAATGTCACATATGCCACTACTTGTACACATCTCCTTACTGTCCCTCTGTGGTACATCTCACTTTGTTTTCCTTCCATTTCTGAACACCCTCATGCTCAGCTTTTATGTGATGGGTTCTTGACAGAAGAACTATAGACAGGAAATTGTCAACACTTAGTGATCCCCTCACCCCCAGTCTTCTGCCTGCTTTATAACCAGATCCAAAAATATCAAAGCTCTAACTTGGGTTTTGTTGGCCAAAATGGAGCAGAGCAAGGAGTGAGAAAGACAGAAGGTATCTGAAACTTGGAAGGCAAATACACTAAAGTACTGATATGTATTGATGTATCAAGGTAAGGAATGTATATTCAAAATACATCTCAATATGCATAGTCATGGGTGAAGGAGAAGAGCTCCATCTTTGGAAGTACCTTTGCCTAAAACTCAACTCGGCAGCTAAATAATCGTGTGAAGTGAAAAAGTCACCTAGCATCTTCTCAACCTCCTTTTCCTCAACTGTAAAACTGGGGTTCATTGCTCTTATTTTGTAGGGTTATCCAAGAGGACTACAAAGTAGGCATATAAACACCCCCATATAGTACTTGTCACACAGTAGATTCCCAATAAAAGATACTGATTAAGAATTTTGTGATTAACCACTGTCAGTTTTCATTTGAAAACCCAATAGTTTCTCTTATACTATCACAGGTGCATCAATTATTCTCCAATAAGTACTCAGGAAACACAGGAGTGGGGGAGGGCAAGAGTGAATCTCAAACAGGCTCCATGCCCAGCACAGAGCCCCACACGGGGCTTGATCTCACAACCCATGAGATCATGACCTGAGCCAAGATCAATAGTGGGACACCTCCCTGACTGAGCCACCCAGGTGCCTCAAAACACCTATTATTTTTAAAACATAAAATGCATGAAATACAGAGCCTGCCCTCCTGGGGCTATAATGGAATAAGCAACAAGATCAGCAAATGATCACAAAAGTAAGATAAATGCTGTAAGATGGGTATGTGCAAGGCAGCATGCATGCTCTAGAAGAAAAAAAGATTAGAGGAGCCTAAGAAGGTCAGAGGCCAGATACGTGTGCCCTGAGGAAGTGATACTGGAGAGGACTTTTTTTTTTTTAATGTTTTATTTATTTCTAGGAGAGAGAGAGAGAGAGAGACAGCATGAGCAGGGGAGGGTCAGAGAGAGAGGGAGTCACAGACTGAAACAGGCTCCAGGCTCTGAGCTGGCTGTCAGCACAGAGCCCGACACGGGGCTCGAACCCACGAACCGCGAGATCATGACCCAAGCGAAAGTCAAAAGTCGGACGCTTAACCGACTAAGCCACCCAGGCGCCCCAGGAGAGGACTTTTAAAGAAAGAAATCCCATGAGAACTAAGAAGGAAGGTCATTTCAAGCAACATGTGCAAAAAAGCAGAGAGAAGAGCAGCATGATGCATTCAGGAAACAGCAAGTAGCTTGAGATGATCAGAACAGGGAGATGGAGCAGGAGCCCGACCACACATGACTCATTCACAACTGTCATTCTGAGGAGTGTGGATTTTATTCTATGCATAATAAGGAGCCACTGAATGGCAATGACATAGTAGAATTTACATTTCAAAATTGTTTTTTGGATGTTGTAGAAAATAGATTAGAGTAATACTTTATGATTTTGTTTTGTTTTTTTTCACATCATGACACACATGGGAAAATAAAGGAATGGCTCACTGTGGTCACTGGCAAGATTGCTTTAGGTGAGAGGCTGCCCTGGGCCCCTTGCATTGCTCAGAAGGCAAAAAGGACCATCATTTTGCACATACACAGCAGCCTTGTATCACCAGTGTAAGGTGGCACATGACTTGGCAAGCTCTGTATTCAAGGAAAGGGGAGATCATCAAGCAAAAGACATCTCAGAGAACTAACTACATTGAGCTTATTTGTCCAGGTGAGTCCTAATAAGCAAAACATGAGTAACAGCCAGTCATACAGATTTAGTGACAAGAATGTTGCTTGATACCAATGGGCCTCGGGTTTGGTGGAATTTAATAAAATGTCTCTTTACAGGGCATAAAGCTTCCCAAAGAGCAGGATGGGATAAACCATTTCTTTCTTCTTTCTTGATAATTTCAATATATCTCTCTGAAGAAAAGCCTTCAGTGACAGGATCAGCCCCAAGTCAAATTGTAAAATTGGTGATGTTTATCCTGGGAATCTTGCCTTCCCTAATTTCTGTCCTTCTCTATGCACCTACATCCTTATCCTTAAGTCAACTTGAAAAGCACTCTCTCTTTCTCTCCCCCTATCAAACCTGCCTCTCCAAACATTCCTGATGCAGTCACTCATTCCTTGGCATGAATGTGTCATTGTCATCTTCTCCCTGGAGTATGTGCCGTACAGATAGCATCTCTTTATTAAATATGAAGACTTGCTTTCCTTTCAAGGTTATTTCTGGCTTTAAGGCTCAGGAAGGAGATGTGGACAGTTAGAGAGCCTTATCTTCACATTCCTGAAGTCACATTAGGAAGATGTCTTTATCAACCTGTGTATGGTATTTAATAGTTACCAAATATTGCTTCATTGGTCTTCCTAATAACCCAGTCAGAAGGCAAAAGATTGTATACCCATTTCACAGAAGAGAAAAATGAGATCTGGAAGGGTTTTAGTGATTTTCCAAATGCCTCACAGTTCTCTTTAGCACTAAGGTCTAGCCTGCTAAATGGTGGTAGGGAGGAGTATGCCACATAACTCTTCTGAGGTAGTGTTTTCAACTCCCACCTCCACTTGGAAGATCTAGCCAGCCCCACATGGTGAATAGAGGTCACTCCATCTATACACACCTTCTCCAGAGTTTTGTTTGTCTGCCCAGTGACCTTGAGTGTGGCAGCTCCCAGCTGGCTGCCAGAGGAGAACAGCTCATGGGGACAGAGGTGCTTTGTCCTCAAAGACTGAATGTATCAGTGTTGAGATTAGGATGGAACATGTGGGGACTGGGAACCAACAGGCATTGATGAGAGTCAACTTGCAGAGTCTGATCTCTCTGAGAAAGCAGAATCTTCAGGGGTGCCTGGGTGGCTTAATCAGTTAAGTGTCCGACTTCGGCTCAGTTCATGGGTTCGAGCCCCGTGTCGGGCTCTGTGCTGACAGCTAGCTCAGAGCCTAGAGCCTGTTTCAGATTCTGTATCTCCCTCTCTCTCTGCCCCTCCCCTGATCACACTGTCTCTCTCTCTCAGAAATAAGTAAAACATTAAAAATTTTAAAAAAGAATTTTCAATTATTTTTCTTATTTAAATCTTTTCCATTTATTTTTTTTCTCAGCCTTCTGACGTTTAAATTGAATTGCCAATTTCTGTTTTTTAAGCACAAAAGTATCTGGTCTTCTAATGCATGAAGTGAACTAAAATGAGGTTTCTTGGGACTAGAGCCCTTCTAATAAACTTAGGAAATAGGGCATCCAATCTCATGAGTCAGTGGGGGAAGGAGGGGGAAGCAGGTGGTAGAGAAAACTAAGGAAGAGTTTGCCAACACATATAATTAAGGGATATGAATACCTGCAGTGTTTCCCCAACACACCAAGGTGAAGAGGAGGAAGTTGCTCTTTCTGTATAGGCTGTTTGTTGGTGGTGGTGTTTCCTTTTTTGTTTTGTTTTGTTTTCAAGGCTGTTCATAATATTCAGATAAACCAGTTTGCATTGTTGAAAATACATTGAATCTTTATGCTTTGTGTTATTCTTTGATTCTTTGAGGAGCACAAGTTGTGATTGGTCCCAAACTCCCATCTCCTCCCCTTACCCTATGCAGGCTTGACTGCTTTTCCTCAACACTTTTTTGTCTGTAGAGTTTTCTACTCAAGACAGATATTTCTGTTATATGGATTACTAAACTTTAATTCTGGAGTCTCCACTGCCAAGCCCTTCTCACCCTCCACCTGCCCTAGGAAATTTTTGGAAGGCTAATCTCTTGTCTGCTAGAGACATATTCTACCTTCCCTTCATCTCCTGCAGCATGACCAGAGGTGCTTTGAGCACCTGGGAGCCAAGCAGAGCTGGACCAGCTGGGTTGCGTCATGACTGTTCCTTCTCTTTCTACTCTGCTTCTTTGAGGACAACAGTCAGAGGAAGACAGGAATGAAAACAAGGAACCTGTCTTTCTCACATTCATGGAATTTGCCATTCCCATACCACACCATGTGCCCAAACATGGAACCTTTCTGAAAACCATTTCCCCCTTATTAACTTTGCAAATCAACCAGTTTCTGTCAAGGTTAAAACTTAAGTAGAATGCAAAGAAAAGACTAAATAGAAACATTTTCTCTTTCATAAACGTTTCTCCTTTCTCTATGTATCTCTATGTAAAAGAAAAGCCTTAATAGATATGAAAGAGAATGGAAGCAGAATGGCTCTCAGAGCAACTTTCCATAGTGACTTGTTTTGAACTCTGACCAACAAAGGAACTCCACACCTCTGCCTTTTTCCTTCTCCACAAAGAATTCTGGCTCAGATAGCCTTTCCATAGCACCACCTGTTCCTACACAATGCAATTTTCTATCTATGCTGGAAAGAAATGGCAAAGGATGACCAGAAAGTCAGTGTGCCTGTTAACCTAAGCAGCTGCTAGGACACTGGAGAAAATCAAGTTGCTAGCTTCAAGGACCACCCTTCTCTTGGAGGAGTCATTGGGATCAGGGTTAGCATTTTACAAACATGAAATCTACTCTAATACTCCCCAGTTTAAGAGTTTGCTTCCTCCATGTGAGGATTTGTTTTTGTCTCTTGTCAAAAGAAAATTCCGAGAGCTTTACTTGACATCACCATTTTATTGCACAGAGTGCTCATGAACAGAATATTTCATACCTGAAACTGGTATGACTCTTAGAGGTACGACATTACAGGGTGGCTCATAAAATGAAAATGAGAGCATTGTTAAACCTTTACCATCTTTGGTTAACGCAATGGAGGTTCCCAGATGGCGGGGGATTGGATAAAAGCAATCCCCTTAAATGATTTTAGGATGATGACCAAGTTTCCTTTATGATTAGGAGAAGCATTTATAAGAAATAACATAAGGTAACTTTCACTTACATTCATGAAATATGTAACATACACGTTCATGAAAATTTCACTCATATGGCTTAACTGGTTTTTATCTGTTTTGAGGGAACTTCAAACCTCATCTCCATTTTAACATTATCCTCCTCTCTGGCATGATCACTGATACTGTCATATCCCCCAAGTTTTTACAAACTGAAACTGCCATAAAAGTGGTAGGTTCTTTAAACATCTCTTTAAGGGATAAGAAAAGCATAGCTCACCTAGTTACAATAACCTCATGGAAATTGGACCTGGGGAAAAATCAGTGGCTACTCAGTTCACTCTAAAAGAAAAAGACAGCTCTTGGTGTCCCCTCTCACCCAGGTGTACATTGACCTGAAATCCAAATTTCTTTTTTTTCCTTAAATAGTTTATTGTCAAGTTGGTTTCCATATAACACCCAGTGTTCATCCCCACAAGTGCCCTCCTCTCTGCCCATCACCCTCCTCCCCCTCTCTCCCATCCCCATCAGCTCTGTTTGTTCTCAGCATTCAATATCCTCTCATGATTTGCCTCCCTCCCTCTCCCCAACTATTTCCCCCTTCCCCTCCCCCATGGTCCTCTGTTAAGTTTCTCCTAATTCACCTATACGTGCAAACATNCTCTGTTAAGTTTCTCCTGTTCCACATATGAGTGAAAACATATGGTATCTGTCCTTCTCTGCCTGACTTATTTCACTTTCTTTACTCCTCTCTTATAGCGACTGACCTGGATTTCAGAAGTCTCTCACAGCTTAGTGATGGCACTCCTGCAAGATTCACATGATCCATGATNCCCGTTGAGGATGATGTTAGCTGAGGGCTTCACATAGATGGCTTTTATGATGTTTAAGTTCCTTCTATCCTGACTTTCTCGAGCGTCTTTATTAAGAAGGGATGCTATATTTTGTCAAATGCCTTTTTTTCCATCTATTGACAGGATCATATGGTTTTTATCTTTTTTTGTTGTTGATGTGATCGATCACATTGATTGATTTGTGAATAGTGAACCAGCCCTGGAACCCAGGAATGAATCCCACTGGATCTTGGTGGATAATTCTTTTTATGTGCTGTTGGATTCGATTTGCAAGTATCTTGTGGAGGATTTTTGCATCTGTATTCATCAAAGATATTGGCCTGTAGTTCTCTTTTCTGCTGGGTCTCTGTCTGGCTTGGGAACCCAAGTGATGCTGGCTTCGTAGAATGAGTCCAGAAGTTTTCCTTCCATTCCTATTTTTTGGAATAGCTTCAGAAGAATGGGTATTAACTCTGACTTAAATGTCTGGTAGAATTCCCCAGGGAAGCCATTTGGCGCAGGGCTCTTATTTCTTTTGAGTCTTTTGGTAACTGATTCAATTTTTTAACTAATTATGTGTCTGTTCAGATTTTCTATTTCTTCCCGTGTGAATATTGGTGGTGAGTGTGTGTTTAGGAATTTGTCCATTTCTTCTAACTTGTCCAGTTTGTTGGCATATAATTTTTCATAGTATTCCCTATGATTGCTTGCATGTCTGAGGGATTGGTTGTAATAAATGCATTTTCATTCATGATTTTGTCTGTTTGGATGCTCTCTCTTTTCTTTTTGACAAGCCTGGCTACAGGTTTGTCAATTTTGTTTATTTTTTCAAAAAAACCAACTCTTGGTTTCATTGATCTGTTCAACTGTTTTTTTTTTTGGGGGGGGGATTCTATATGGTTTATTTCTACCCTGATTTTTATTATTTCTCTTTTCTTACTAGGTTTGGAGTGCTCTTGTTTCTCTCCTTCTAGTTCCTTTAGGTGCACAGTTAGATTTTCTATTTGCACTTTTTCAAATTTCTTGAAATAGGTCTGGAGTTGAGGTCCTACTTTCCTCTTAGAACTGTCTTTGCCACACCTCATAGGGTTTAGATTGTTGTATTTTCATTTGTTTCCATACATTTTAAAATTTCTTCTCTAATTGTCTGATTGGTCCATTCGTTCTTTAATAGAGTGTTCTTTAGCCTCCATATTTTTGGGGGTTTTCCAGACTTTTTCCTGTGGTTGATTTCAACTTTCATAGCATTGTGATCTGAAAGTGTGCATGGTATAATCTCGATTATTTTATATTTATTGAGAGCTGCTTTATGACCCAGTATGTGATCTATATTGGATAATATGCCATGAGCACTTGAGAAGAAAGTGAATTCCATGGCCTTAGGATATAGAGTTCTAAGTATATCTGTCAAATCCATCTGGTCCAGCGTGTCCATTGTTTCTTTAGTGATTTTCTGTCTAGTTGGTCTGTCCATTGCTGTAAGTGAAGTATTAAATTCTCCTGCTATTAGCATACTCTTATCCATAAGATTGTTTGTGATCGTTTTATGTATTTCAGTGCTCCATATTCAGTGCATAGACATTTATAATTGTTTTCTCTTCCTGATGGGGATAAACCCTGTAATTATTATATAATGCCCTTCTTCATCCCTTGTCACTGCCTTTAAAGTCCAGTTTGTCTGATATAAGTATAGCTACTCCAACTTTCTTTTGACTTCCAGTAGCATGATAGATATTTCTCCATCTCCTAACTTTCAATCTGAACGTGTCCTCAGGTCTAAAATGAGTTTCTTGTAGACAGCAAATAGATGGATTTTGGTTTTTTATCCACTCTGCTACCCTATGTCTTTTGATTGGAGCATTTAGCTCATTTACATTCAGTGTTATTATTGAAAAATATGGATTTAGAGTCATTGTGTTCTCTGTAGGATTCATGCTTGTGGTGGTGTCTCTGGTACCTTGCATTTCTTGCAACATATCCCTCATAGAGTCCCCCTCAGGATTTCTTGTAGGGCTGGTTCAGTGGTGATGAATTCTTTCAATTTTTGTTTATTTGGAAAGGCTTTTATTTCTCTTTCTGATTGACAGGCTTGCTGGATAAAGGATTCTTGGCTATGTATTTTTTCTGTTCATCACATTGAAGACTTCCTGCCATTCCTTTCTGGCCTGCCAAGTTTCAGTAGAAAGGTCTGTAACGACTCTGATAGGTCTCCCTTTTTATGTTAGAGCCCTTTTATCCCTAGCTGCTTTCAGAAATCTCTGTCCTTATATTTTGCCTGTTTCACTATGATATGTCATGCAGAAGATCGATTCAAGTTACATCTGAAGGGAGTTCTCTGTGCCTCTTGGATTTCAATGTTTGTTTCCTTCCCCGGGTTGGGGAAGTTGTCAGCTATAATTTGTTCAAGGACTCCTTCAATGCCTTTTCCTCTCTCTTCCTATTCTAGAATTCCTATGATACAGATATTGTTCTGTTTAATTGTATCACTCAGCTCTCGAACTCTCCTTTCTTGTTCCTGGATCAGTTTCTCTTTTTCTCAGCTTCCTCTTTTTCTATAATTGTGTCTTCTAATTCACCTATTCTCCTCTCTGCATCTTCAATTCGTTCATTGGACGCCTTCATTTTATTATGCACCTCATTTATAGCATTTTTAAATTCATCACAACTAATTTTAAGCTTCATAGTCTTTGTAGCAATAGCTTATCTGATGTCTTCCATGTCTTTTTCAAGCCCTGCAATTAATTTTATGACTATTGTTCTAAATTCCTATTCAGTTATGTTGCTTATATCTGTTTTCAGCAGTTCTTTAGCTGTTATTTCTTCCTGGAATTTCTTCAGAGGAGAATTCTTCCGTTTCATCATTTTAGCCACCTTTCTGTCTTTTGTTAGTTTTAAAAGCTCGTTATGCACTCTGCACTTGCGAGTAGTGCTGTATTAAAGAAGGCTCTTTGACTGTATTAAAGAATGGCCTGTACATTCAGGAAGTCTTCTTTTAATGTTGTCTCTTGGTTTCTCTTGTTAAGACTTTGGCTATTTTATTTCTCTACTTGTAGTGGTATGTGCGACTCTCCACCATGTGTACTTTAGCTTATATCTTGAGGTAGCTCTATGAGGTTGTTTTTTCAGGGGACTCTCTCTCCTTTTCCTCCCAAACTCCTGCGGTTCAGTGTCCTATGGCATCAGGCGTTCTCCATTTGAGAAGGGGGCGAGTGAAATATACAGAGTTCCCTATTTCTCCGTCATCTTGCCTCCTCCCTCCTTTCTTGTGCACTCTGGATGTCAGAATTCCAAATTTCATCCTAAGGCAAGAGTGGTGAGTGTGGGCTTTCTTATGTCGCATCTGGAACATTATGAGAGGGAAACTCTGCCCATTTTGTAGATCGGTATTTCATTAAGCGTCAGATATGCTACTGGCCAAGAAATTTCTGCTATCCTCCCTTTTCACCATCATTTAACAAAACAGGAAGAGAGTCTCTTCTTTACTGACAAGCCAGCCATTAGTTCTGTGGGGCTGCTATCTCAAAATGTGCCCTTTGTCCTGAGATTGTTAGGTTCTACATGGTCCCTGCCCTCAAGACGAGTGCTGATGTCCACTTCTTGTCACGAGGGTCTCTGCAAAGCAAACTCTGAGTTTGCAACTTTGGAAAGGGTGGGCTTAAGTAGACCTGGATGGTCTTACCTGAAGCAGGCCTTATCTTTGTTTCTAAACAAAGGGTTTCTTGTCATGTAACCCTGTTGTGATAGATTTTCAAGTCCTACTTTTTGTGTGAAGCTGAGTTGATGAATGATCTTTTAATTTCTACAGAATAAAGAACTTGACAAATTATTAGAGGAGCCATGCCAACATTTCAATATCAATCCTTTCCTACAAATCCTCAGTGGCCCCTATTTTTCTCCGAAGAAAAATTCAAGCTTATTCACCTTGAACATCTCTTCTCAATGGGGTAATATTACTCCTGAGGAGGCAAAAATGTTTTCTTGGCAGGACAAGGGGAGACAGTTTTTTACTCCCTTTATGTATAAAGAACAGATATACAGTCTATCTATGCTATTAAAGTTTCATGAAAATGAGAACAGCAAGAGAGGAAGGTTAGGAGGAAAAATGCCTGCCTGAAAAGGCTCCTTAGGAAAGCAGTAATAAAAACCAAAGTAGATCAACAGTGACCTGGAATGAAAGCCTTAAAATATGATCCCTACATGTCTTTCTGTCCTTTCTCTGACAAACTATTTAGATGGCAGATATCCTAAAAGTTATGGGGATTTTTGTGGAAATATTTATATGTTGGAATTAATGTGATAAATCTATAATATTGTATTATATCAGATTAACCTGATGTAAGATTTTGAGCTATACTACATTATACATCATCTTAGATTTCAATGTCCATGCAACTGACTCAAAGTCCATGTAGCTGACAATTAACCTCCTATTTGCTAGATAACTCTAAGGACTCTTATCTAACTCCAGCAACCATTTCCAGGGCACATCCTCATTTACTGTCCAGAACCACCCCACCACAGTCACCATTTGACACCACTTGTCTGTTCTATGATGCACAACCTCCTATCTTACCATCTGTCACTGCACTTCTCAATTTTAACCTCCTGACTGAACTCCCACTACATGATCCCTTAATTTTCCTCCAGGATGTCACCTGCCTCTTAGCCTTCCTCCCTTTTCTATCCAGACCAAGATAAACTTTTACTTTATTCACTCATCTGAATTCTAGTTCTTATACCCCTATGCTATCCCCACACCTTCCCAGCAAAGAACCAAAGATAGGAGAGTCCATGAAAGAGGATGGCCACTTTCATCCTCTTTCATGTTAACTGCCACAACCTAGTCTTTTTGCCCCTGTACCCAAAAGACTATGCACTAGTAGTAGAAAATCACATACATGGGCAAGTGGCCAATAAAACACACACACACACGCACACACGCGCGCGCGCACACACACACACACACAGTCCCAGATTATAAGTGCCCCTCTCCACTCACTCCACATCATGCTTAGACGTCCTTGGTTAACTGTTTTGTCCATTCTCTTAATCCAGAATCTCTTTACATATCCTTCTCAATCCCACCCCGTCACTGACACCAGCGGCCCAGCCCTTCTATAATTGAAACTCCACACCCGAAAAACAAATAATCCAGGGAAGAAATGGGCAGAAAACATGAACAGACACTTCTCCAAAGAAGACATCCAGATGGACAACAGACACATGAAATGATGCTCCATGTCCCTCATCATGAGGGAAATACAAATCAAAACCACACTGAGATACGACCTCATGCCGGTCTGAGTGACTAAAATGAACAAATCAGGAGATTCTAGATGCTGGTGAGGATGTGGAAAAACGGGCACCCTCCTACACTGTGGGTGGAGATGTAAACTGGTACAGCCTCTCTGGAAAACAGTATGGAGGTTCCTCAAAAAATTAACAATAGAACTCCCTTATGACCCAGCAGTAGCACTGCTAGGAATTGACCCAAGCGATATAGGAGTANTGGGGATGAGCACTGGGTGTTATATGTAAACCAACTTGACAATAAACTATTTAAGGAAGAAAAAGAAAAGAGAAAAAAAAGAAAATTGAGTTCATCTGGTATAATATCTCTCCCTCAATTACTTGTTCTCTTCTCTGGAGAATTAACTACAGTCTCTCATTTGTCTAATTAATTTTCTCTAGTCTCAGTGGATAAGAGTCCCTCAGTCCTGTTCAAGATCAGCCCCTCTTCTAACATCCTTAACCCCGATCCACTCCCACTTTGGAGGAACCCCATGCTATCACACTTCCTCCCCAACACACACTTACTCCTTCCCTGCCTATAAACATGTTTGTGTTTCTCACAACTGGGAGGGGAGAGAGAACTCTTCTTTCCCTTTTCCTCTAGCTACCTTCCAATATCTCTTCCTGATTCATCCAAGAAATTTCAAAGATGATTTTACACTTCCTGTCTTTAGTTCCTTAACATTTTCACATCTTTTTTCAGTGAAGTGCAATCTGAAGGTTTTCTCTAACAGTCCACAGAATTTTGTTCCACCTTATCCTTCAAGACTGAATCAAGTGTCCAATCTTCACTTTTTCCTTAATATTCTGTACTTCTATCACTGCATTTATCACATTGCATTATAATTATCTTCATGCGTGTACCGCATATTGCTAACTTGGAAAAAATCAAAATTCAAACACTGAAGTACAATTTCTGCTGAATACATACTGCTTTTGCACTAATATAAAGTTGAAGAATCATTAAGTAAAACCATCCTAAGTCAGGGAACATCTCTAATGTTATATGAAGGTTTAAAATAAAAGTATGACAAAATAGGGGCGCCTGGGTGGCTTGGTCAGTTAAGCATCCACTTCTGCTCAGGTCATGATCTCATAGTTTGTGAGTTCTAGCCCCAGGTTAAGCTCTCTGCTGACAGCTCAGAGCCTGGAGCCTGCTTTGGATTCTGTGTCTCCCTGTCTCTCAGGCCCTCCCTCACTCTTGCTCACTTGCTCTGTCGCTCTCTCTCACTCTCTCAATAGCAAATATACATTTAAAAATATTTTTAAGTATGACAAAATATGTATTATGCAAACACTAATCAAAAGAAAGCTAGAGTGGCTATTAATATCATACTTCAGAGCCAAGAAAACTATCAGAAATAAAAGGAGATATTACATAATGACTTCATTTTAAACGTATATACACCTAACAGTATTCTTTCAAAAATACATGAAACAAAATCTGACACAACTGAAATGAGAAATGGACAAATCTAAACTATATGTGGAAGCTTCAATACTCTTCTTTCAGTAATCAAAAGAACAAGTAGGTAGAACATCAATAAGAATATAGAAGAATGAAAAACATTATCAGCCAACTGGATCCAATTGACATTTCTAACTCACTTTATAAAGCTAGTATTACTCTGATATCAAAAGTAGACAGGGTGGCTCTTTCTGCCCCTTCCCCACTCACTGTCTGTCTGTCTATCTCTCCCTTCCTCTGTCCCTTCCTTCCTCTCTCTCAAAAATAAACAATAAAAAAGTTTTTAAAGACTAAAGAAGAAAATGAGATTATATTAATATACCAAAAGCATTTGAAGGTCATCGAATATCCACTCATTGTAAAACTGTCAGCAAAGATGGAACAAAAGGATACTTCCTAGCTTGATAAAGGGCATCAACAAAATTACCTACCACTAACATCAAACTTAATCATGAAAGATAGAAAGCTTTCCTGGGATCAGGAAGAAACCAAGAATGTCCACTCTCACCTCTTCTCTTCAAGCCTAACCAGTGAAATATGGCAAGAAACAGAAATAAAAAGCATTCAGACTGGAAAAGAAAAAACACAATTGTCCCTGTTAATAGATTACAANGTGTTCCTAGAACTAATCAGTGAGTTTAGCAAAGTTGTAGGACACAAGGTCAAAATAAAAATTATTTTTACTTCTAAACTAACATACAACAATTAGAAACTGAAAATAAAATCCAATACCATTTAAAATCACTGAAAAAAATTGAAATATTTAGGTATAAAGAGGTTATACTATAAACCAGTAAGATAGATTCAGGATCTGTATCTTGAAAGCTCTGAAATGCTGATGAAAGAAATCAAAGATGATCTAAATAAATAGAGACATATACAATGTTGTGTTTATAACTGGAAAATATAATACAATCAAGATATCAGTTCTACCCAAATTGATCTGTAGGCTAACACAATTCCAGTGGAAACCCCAGTACTATTCTTTTGTAGATACAGATTACCTGATTCTAAACTTTATATGGAAAGGCAAAGATATTAAAACAGCCAAAACAATTTTTGAAAATGTATAAAGTCATTTCATGACTTACTATAAACCTACAGTAATCAAGAAAATATGGCATTGTCAAAGATATAGACAGACAAATCAATATAACAGTCCAGAAATAGACCCAAACAATTATGGCTAAGTGATTTTTGACAAAAGTGCAAACTCAATTCAATGGCACAAGTTAGAGAAACAAAAAACACAGTGACCTAAACTCTACACCTTATACAGCAATTAAACCCAAACCCAAAATGAATCATAAATCTAAATGCAAAACACAGGGGGTCCTGGGTGACTCAGTCAGTTAAGCGTCCTACTTTCTCCTAGGTAATGATCCCACAGTTCCCAAGTTTGACCCCTGCATTGGGCTCTGTGTTGACAACTCAGAGCCTGGAGTCTGTTTCAGATTCTGTGTCTCCCTCTCTCTGCCCCTTCCCTGCTCACACTCTGTCTTTCTCTCAAAAACAAACATTAAAAAGAATTAAATGCAGGGGCCCTTGGGTGGCTCAATTGGTAAGCATCTGACTTCCACTCAGGTCATGATCTCATGGGTTCGTGGGTTTGGGCCCCACATCGGGCTCTGTGCCAATAGCTCAGAGACTGGAGCCTGCTTTAGATCCTGTGTCTCACTCTCTCTCTGCCCCTTCCCTACTCAAGGTCTGTCTTGGTCTCTCAAAGGTAAACAAACATTGAAAAAAAATAAAAGTAAAAAATAAAAACATTTAAATACAAAACATAAATCATAAAATTCCCAGAAGAAAACACTGCATAAAATGACATGATGTTAAGCACTATCCATAAAAGAAACAATCACTTGGACTTCATCAAAATTAAAAACTTTTGCTCTTTAAAAGATACTATCAAGAGAATGAAAGATTAGGAGAAAATATTTCCAAACGACATATCTGAGACACGACATGAATTCAGTATATATTTTTAAAAGCTCAGAACTCCGCAGAAAGAAAACAGAAAAGATAGGTAAAGATGTGAATAAACACTTCACGAAAGATATATGAATACCAAGTAAGCTCATGAAGAGAGGCTCAACATAAGTAGCCGTTAGGGAAATAATTAAAACCTCAATGTGATAAATTGCACACCTACTAGAACAACTAAAAACAAGGTAAAACTGACACTACAAAGGGCTCCCAAGGGTGTGGTGCCCTTGGAACTCTGACATGCAGCTAGTGAGAATACAGACTGGTAAAGCACCCCTGGAAAATAGTTCGGTGGTTTCTCATGCAGTTACATTTACCATGTAATCCATCAATTTCACTCCCAGGTATTTATATCCTAGAAAAATCAAAATGCATATTTATACAATCCCGGTGTTTATAGTAGCTCTCTTATCATCCACAAATGGAAACAATTCAAATACTCTTCAATAGGCCAATAGGTAAACTGTGGCATATTTCTACAGTGAAATACTACTCAGCAATAAAAAGGAACAGTTGATCTACACAACAAAAGATTATCAAATGAACTGTTCTGACTAAAAAAGCCACACTCACAAGACTGTATACTATATGATACCATTTATATGGCATTTTAGAAAGGCAAAACATGTCACAGCCTAACACAGATCAGTGGTTGCCAGGACTTAGGAAGACATAGTGCCTTCAGAGGGAGGGAGTTTTTGGTGGTGGAACAGTTCTGTATCCTGATTGTGATGGTGACTGGGGAGTGGATTACATGAATCTATACACAGAACTGTACATACTCACCTGTACTGTACTTACTTCATTACACCGCAGCAAGGACTAAAAGTGAGAATGTCCTGTGGTAAACAGCCTTGAACAATGGTTGTACCTATTGGGTCCTCAATAAATATTAGCTCATTGTTCTTCTTTTTTTTTAATCTTTATTTATTTTTGAGAGAGAGAGACAGAGCCCAAGCAGGGGAAGAAAAGAGAGAGAGGGAGACAGAATCTGAAGCAGACTCAGGCTCTAAGCTGTCAGCACAAAGCCCAACGTGGGACTTGAACCCACGAACCGTGACATCATGACCTGAACTGAAGTAGGATGCTCAACTGACTGAGCCACCCAGGGACCCCTGTTCTTCTTAGCCAAGTCTAACCCCCTTTCTAGTGGTTAATGTTCCCACTCACTAGAAGTGTGTTCTTTGCACAGAACTGGAAAAGTGTCGTGGAGACTGTGTCGATCTGTACCCTCCAGGAGAGACCTGATTCCTCACCACCAAGTTGTGGTGTTCAGTTAGTGCAAAGATCCTTTTAACAGCAACATTTATTTCTAAGACCAATGGGTGTTTTCAAAATAGAAAATGTCCAATGTCAATATACATATTTCAGTCCTAGAGTAATATGAAATATATACCAGTGTTCTGGATATTGGAGACAGAGCCCTCTTTGTTAAATGCAAATTATCAATACTATTATATCATTGTTGCAAAGCTGTTGCTTTGTGACAGTCATTCTAGAAATTGTCATCTATAAATTTCAGTATTTTTTAGTGAAGTTAAGAATCCTTGTGTTTCTCTTGATCATTTCTATTTATTTCTACTAATTAAGTATTAGAGACAAACAACACGTTGCTTCTTTTACAACATGTGAACTATTTATCTAGGATCAGCTCTGTGCTAGCAGTTAGCATCTAGAGAAGCATAAAGTGTACTTAATATTATTTTATATTCTTCTGACACAAAGAAGAGGTATTTATCTTTATTTTCTGGTAAAATCTCTGGTCCATATTCAAAAGAAACAATGCTAAATAATGCTTCCTTCCATCCCCATAGAGGAAATTAAATTTTTCATGAAATCTTTCCCTCTGTTGAAATTCATGTTGCTCTCAAGGATTAGGTATAGTTATCAGGTTATCTATCACCTTAAAGACTAAATAAATCTTTCTTCAAAATTCTATAATAAATAACATTATCTTGGGAGTAATTGGAGACAGGATTACATTCTGAGCATTGCCTTCTTTGCTTTTCACTCCATCTATTTTAAATAGTTTTATGCATTTGTCTCTAACAGAGTTCATTTGAACATTCGACATTTGTACTTTACACAGTCAGTAAAAGCTAATTATTCAACGCATATGCTTTCTGATTAAATGTGTGAAACTTCTAAAAGAAAATGGAAATTGGTTTTAAGTGCATTATGAAAGACTTAAATTTATCTTTGGTTCATGAAGCAGGGATCAGTCTTTCTTGCAGTGTTCCTATGGTTTCATTCTCAGTGATTATCACAGTCAGTCAGAGCCCAGAGATTCCAGAATTAAGTTTATCTGTAGTTAATCCTCCTCTATCTGAGCAGAAGTAGCCCCAAACTGACCCTTATGTGACAGTCACCTTTCATTATTGCATTTTGAGCTAAATGTTGTCAATAAAAATCACAGTTAAGTCAGGTTGACATTAACCAAGGGGACAAAAAGAACTGCTTTAGAGGCAAAATACATTTGTCATGTTATCAGATGGTGAGACCCTAGTGAGTCATTAAAGTGGAATTCTGTTTATTCACTCTGACAGAGTAGAGGCAGCTGTGAATTGTATCTAGACCAAAATCCAGAATCTAGAGTAACAAGAACCCAATTCTGAATTAGTTTAATAAAACTGGCTGTCAGAGTAATTTGTGGTAAATTTCTTCCTTTCACTTTTTTGAGGCTTGTGTTTTCCCCTTATTCCCAGCAGTTTCCCCACTTTTAGTTCAATTGCCACTTTTTAGAGAAATATCTAAGCCCCAGACCTGTTTTGCTCTCATTCATCCCACTTCAAAACTAATACCCTCATTGAAACCTGACTAGCCCTGCCAGCACAACGCTGATAACAAAACCATACAAAGATACTACAAAAAGAAAAAGAAAATTAGAAGCCAGTATCTTTAATGAATGTGAATGCAAAAATTCCCAGTGAAATATTTGCGAACTGAGTTCAACAAGCATTCAGTGATCAACTGAATCATTCACCACAACCAAGTGGGATATACTCTGTGGATGAAAGGGTGGTTCAGTATTTAAAAAATGAATGTAATATATCACATTAATAAGCAGCATAAAATCCATATAATCATCTCAATAGATGCAGAAAAAATATGTGATAATATATAACATCCATTTATGATAAAAACTCTAAACAAAGTCAGCTTAGAGAGAACATTCTTCAACATAATAAAGGTCATATATGAAAAAATGATACCTGACATCACTCTCAATGGTGAAAACTAAAACTTTTTCCTCTAAGATCAGGAATAAGACAATGATGTCCATTCTCACCATTTTTATTCAACATAGTACTGTAATTCCTAACTGCAGTAAACAGACAAGGCAAAGAAATAAAACCATCCAAATTGGTAAGACATCAAACTGTCGCTATTTGCTGATGACGTTATACTATATACAGAAAACTCTAAAGACACCACCAAAAAACTATTAGAACTAATAAATGAATTCAGTAAAGTTTCGGGATAAAAATTAATATATAGAAATCTAGTGCATTTCTATATGCTAATAAAGTAACAAAAAGAGAAATTTAGAAATAAACCCTATTTACAATTGCAACAAAAAGAATAAAATACATAGGAAAGAATTTAACCAAGGACATGAAAGACTTATGCTCTGAAAACTTTAAGACATCGTTGAGAGAAATTGAAGGTGACACAAATGGAAAAATACACCATTTTCATAAACGGAAATAATACTGTTAAAATGTTCATACTAACAAAGCAATCTATGGATTCAATGCAATCTCTATCAAAATACCAATAGCATTTTTCACAGAACTAAAACAATCCCAAAATTTGTATGGAGCCACCATACAATAGACCCCAATAGCTAAAGCAATCTTGACAAAGAACAACAATCTCACATTTCAAGATATACTACAAAGTTGTAGTAATAAAAACAGAATGGTACTGACACAAAAAAACATCTGGACACCTAGTATAGAAAGCCCAGAAATAAACTCATGCGTATGGCACGTTCATCTAGGACAGAGGAGGCAAGAATACACTATTCATCAGAGCATCTTGCTGCTTCTTTGTAGCATCCCTCTAAAGCAGGTGTTCTCAATCTCTGCTATGCATGAGAATAACCTAGAAGCCTTTTCAAATAAGAATGCCTGGAGCATGTGAGTGTCTCAGTCGGTTAAGCATCCGACCCTGGTTTTGGTTCAGGTTGTGATCTCATGGTTTGTGAGTTCAAGTCCTGTGTAAGGCTCTGTGCTGGCAGCATGTAGGCTGCTTGGGAATCTCCCTCTCTCCCCTCTGTCTGCTGTCTCTGTCTCTCTCAAAATAAATAAACAAACTTAAAAAAATGCCTGGCTGTACCTCCTTGGCTCCCACCACAGAGGTGAGGTTTAGGAATTTGTCATATATAATAATTCCCATATGTTATTCTAATATGCACACAAGGTTAAGAACTACTGGGTTCTAAAGAGTTCAAGCCCATTCCGACTAGTTTTTCAGGTGCCAGAGAAATCCAGAACTCAAAGTCTTAAGGCACAAGACACAAGATTAGACCAGGAAGGAGTTTAAGCAACCAGTAGCGTATGTCAGGTCTAAGGCTTCAGCCATCACTTAATGGGAGCCAATTGTAATTATGTGGGAAAGTAGCCCAGTGTGCTAGTTCTTCTTAATCTTCAAGAGAAGCCTTAATCTGCAATTTTAGATGAACTTTCACAATTTGAAGTGCTAACAACCAATTCAAATTTCTTTAAAATACTGTGTGGGGTAAACAAAACCTGTCTTGAGATAGATTCCATTCATGGGCCAATAAATTCCAGTTTTCATTTTATACCAACTGTTCTACAATATCCTGAGAAATCCTTTCTATATTTTCAATCAAGAGTATGTCTATTAAATAAATTCTTAGAAGGTTAGATTCCTATTACATCATTCATGTATGTTGTACGTGTTGTTTTGAACAAAACTGATTGGTATGGCTGGAGTAACTCTAAAGGCTACCCCAAAAATATGTGATTTAGAGTAGTGATATTCAAATGCCTCAAGTGTAAATCTATTGGCAGTGTAAACCTCACTCCTCAATCTACCAATATGTATTAATACCTGAAATATTCAAAGCACTGCCTATACTCTTTGGAATAGAGACAGTGACATAGTTCCTGTTTTACAGAACCATTCCATATACTCAGAGAGGTAGGACATAGACTCAGGATTTTAGTGAAAATACAACATAGCCATTTACTAATGGTGAGGGCAAGGATAGTTGTGAGTTTACCAACAGGAAACAGAACATTTCATTGAAAAGAAAATAGAGGGAGATTGTGGAGTGCCTCAAATGTATGACAAATTAGTTAAGATTCCTACAGACAGGGTCAAGCAATTGAAGGGGCTTTGTGTGTTTTTAATTTTGGTCCTTTTTTTTTCCCCCTTTTGTTTTGTCTTGATTTTCAGTAGCAGAGTATCATGTGAGCAGTGTTTAGAGGAGTATTATGGTCATGGTAGATGAGACATATATTGGACAGTAGAAAACAGGAAGACAACCTGTTAGTAGGTCACAGCCAAGGTTACAGGAGAGGAGGAGAGGATGGTCTGGCCTGGATAGTGGCAGAGGGAGGAAGGGTAAGTGCTAGCAATGTTGACCTTGACTAGAGAGAAGGGAGGGCTACCACATATTCAGTAATCCCCTAGGATAGGTTTTATTCCATGCTGAGGACTTCAAATAAAATTACCTCTTTTGGTTTAAAACAGAATATGACTGAAATGGGAAACCACTTGAAGAGGATTCCTCTATATAACCACACTGTAAAATTTATCTTACAGGGCCCTGGAGATCATCCAGTCCCACCCACTCACTTTACAGAAGGGACTTGAATTTTCCCAGTCATTAACATACCTGGAACAGAGCCAGAATAGAGCTCTGATTTCTGACTTTTTTACCCTAATGATCTTCACCATGTTGCTTCTTTGTCCCAAACTTTCATATAAATGGACAATAGATCAGGTATCAGATTCAGGTAAGAAGATGCAAGTGAACAAGTGATAAAATAGTGAACAGGTGAGAAAATTTGGTATAGAAGGTAATTCCATAACCACTCAATGCAAACAAAGGAGGGGGGAGCCAGAAAAAAGAGTCTCCACAACCTTGATGTAAAGGTTGTACAAAAGGGGAGATAAAGTCAGCAGTGATATACAGTAAGCAGTAGTACCTACATCCCTTTTATCAGCCGAACACAGATGTTGAGATAAGAAGACATAAATGGAAATAAAAGGAAAGCAGATTCAAAATAGCTCTTAGAAAGCCCTCTTCACTGGAAGATGATAAAAGTGAAGAATCACCACTCTGGAAAGGTTGTTGAGGGCAAATCAGAAGGGCTCAGGGGACAGTGAGGTGTCATTGGAGCTGGGTTTGGAGTGGTCTCTGCCTCATGAGTTTCTCTCTTATAAACATATTTTCTCCTTGAGAAAAAATCATGTATTGTGAGTTGACACATTGGCATATGGCAGCGTCTGCATCAGAGAGATTATCTGGAAGTTTAATTGAATAGATGCTCTGTGGAAACTCAAGACAAATGGAACTCCAGTCCTGTAGCAAGAGCCACTCTCATATTATGCAGACAATTGCTATGGCTGGGCCCGAATTGAAATGTTTCTTGGGTATCATAAGCCGTGCCAAAAGGGAGAGCCAAATTATCCACTCCGTCCTAAACTGCTCATTATCAGCCCATGGAAAAAGAGTTAAATAAGGACAGGAAGTACAAGTAAGAATACTCTCTATGCCTTTCCATTCCTTGCTCTATTCAAGTTCCTAGCACTCTTCCTCTCACAAATAAAGCAATTACACAGGATGGCTTGGGAAAGTTTTCACCAATTCAGTCATCATATTGGTCAAGATGGATTCAGTAGGGTACCACCAGAAAGTAACTTTCTTCTTCACCACCACTGCAAAACCACTCTGTTGACTCATTTTTCTGCACTGCAGGTGAAATTTGGGCCGGGCAGCATAGACGCTCCCACCTCATAAGTGAAAGTCCAGTGTCGGGGCGCCTGGGTGACTTAGTCGGTTAAGCGTCCGACTTTCGCTTAGGTCATGATCTCGCGGTTCGTGGGTTCGAGCCCCGCGTCGGGCTCTGTGCTGACTGCCAGCTCAGAGCCTGGAGCCTGTTTCAGTCTGTGACTCCCTCTCTCTCTGACCCTCCCCTGTTCACGCTGTCTCTCTCTCTCCTAGAAATAAATAAAAAAAATATATATATATAAAAAGAAAAGAAAGTCCAGTGTCATCCTATGGACTTCTTCAGACCCAGAAACCCAACTGAGGAAGAAAGTTTCCTCCTTCCTCCTTACTAAGCCTTCTTCCTCAGTTGCTGCTCTTTTTAGCTTCATGAGGGTTGGGCCTAGGAAGGAGAGAAACTGGCTGGAAAGGTACTGGATCCTTCTCTGATGCTGCAGTAGCTGTCTGGCTTTGGGACCCTCTGGGTGTCGCAGATATTCAAACGCCAATTCTTACATTTGAGCATACATGGGCTACTCAGGATCCCACATGCTAGAGGTCTCCATCTACAGAAGAACAATTTCTCCTCCCACCAGCTTCCAGAAGCCCACATTTGGGGTCAGGTCCCTATACAGGCAAGTCCATCTTCCTCACTGTAAGCAGTTTTTCTCCCTTCTCCTGGCTCTAGGTCTGGCTCAGGGGAAACTCACATCATTATCTATAAAACTGCAGCTCTCTCCCAAACCAGGTGGATACTTCCTATCTTTAGAGGTCAGACTTGAGTCATGTTCCAGTCTTTGTTATCTCCCCAAACTGCAGGAAATGCATGTTAACCCCCTTAGTTGGCCCTATTACCTCTCAAATTTGACTTAAGATGAAGGACAAGCACTTACTCCACACCATGGAAGAGAGACACAGAAAACACTGACACTTCTTTCTCAAGAAATCCTAATGGTAGACTCTGCAACCCCCAGTGAATCCTTGGCATTTCCTTCTACTGCCTGAAGGTGGGTGAAGGGCTAATGCCAGCTGAACCCATTTCTCCATATTTACAGTGACAGAGCACTTCACATCTAGACAGTTAAGATTCATACCAAAATGTGAAGAGGTTCTAGAAAAATAAAGTAATGTAAAGTCAAAATATATGGAAATAACCCCTTCTTATTTTCCAATCTCTTCCTTCCTATTCTTCCCTGCCCCACTGGCTTCAAGACCCATGTGTAATAAAATGCAAATTGCAACCAACTAGAGGCATACATGATTTGGACCCTGGTGTAGCTGTCTGCTGGATCATGGTAAACAGTCAAATCAAGTTATTTAAAACCTATTTTTTCCAAGAGCTTTGCTCATTTAGTTCAATCCACCTCTTTGGATAGTTTTCCTAAACACATTCCTAGAAAGTTAATTAGGGTAAGAGTTTGATCTAAAGAGCGTGAAGCTCAAAAACTCTTGGCATTTTGAGGTCAGGAAGATGATCAATTTCTTTTTGTATATCCTTTGCCAAGCTGTTCTCACTTTAATTTTTAAACTTGTGTGAAATTCAAAGAACACAGAGCCCAGTGTCATTTACACTTGGGCCATCATAAAAAGGCAGCTTCCTCAAAAAGAATATTGGCTGTTTTCCAGGCTGCTAGCAAGCTTTTTATGGCATCTTTTAAAGTATTCTCCTTTAAGTCAAAAAGGGAAATTAAATTTGGCCAAGGGTGAATGGACTGCCCAAGATATGAATTGCTTCTAACAGAGACAGAGTTCAAGGGAATCCTAAAGCTTCCCAATTTCAAGGAAGAAAAAAAGCAAATCCCACCTACTCCATTTATCATGGAAGAGACATTAAGTAACCTGCAAAATGCTGATGAAAATTTTCTTTTCAGAGCTGTAATGATGAATTGTGCATTTTTTAGAGAAATCATTCAGACCCTTTATGCCCCCTTACAGAGGAAAGGTGCCATGTGACAAGAACAATATGATGATACTTTTAAAATGCTCCCTCCGTTTAAAATCAAATAAATGATGCTTTGGATATGGCCTGGTGAGAATTTTAATCTTGAGAAATTAGGAAATATTTCAAGTATGAAGTGTAGAGAATAATGTAATCACCACTCATAAAACACTCAACTCAGCTTTGCTGAATCTTAACTTTTGGTCATAACTGTTCAGATGGTTTTTAAAAATATAAAATATTTTAGAAAAGGCTGTGTCCTATTCCTTTTCCTCTTTTCACAGAGAAATAATACTGTGCTTATTTTGGTGTTGGTCATTCTCAGAATTTTCTTTTCAATAAATATATATGCATCTCTAGGCATGTTTTACTTACAGGCTTTGTTATTCAGGGAAGGTGAGAGGCCAACAGATCAGGAGACAACTGATCTTGAAAAGATACACTGTTATACTCACAGACTCCACACTATGTGGGGGCACATGGAGAAGCACCAGGAGGCAGAGAGAGCTGGGGGTGGGGGGGATGGAACATGGCGATAGTCTTTATAGTGGCTTCCATGGGAAGGAACTAATGAAACAGGGTAAGCAGATTTAGGATCATCTAGTTTAAATAAACTTCCAAGGACTCTGGGGTGTAGGGGCTGCCATGAGATGATCAGGGCAGGGGAATAGAGCATAAAGGGTCACTGGAGAAGGTGGTTGGCCCTATTGACTCTGAATTAGTTGGTTTGTGTATCACAGGTCACTTGTTTGCCATCTCTAGGAATTAGCTAGCACTGGTAGCAGTAGGCCCTCCAGAGCCATCAAAACCCCAAGATGTCCAAACTTCAAAAATACAGAATAAAAAGATATGATTCATATGCAACAATATACTATTTTGCATGGTAAGCCTTTATAAAACCATATACTATACATACTGTATGCAGATGGCACGGACTTTTTCCCTCAACATTATGCTTTAGAGATTTCTCCAGATTGTGGCATGCAGCTCTAGTCAGTTCATTTCTTTCCACTGCTTTATAATTTGGCTTTATAATTGACTGTGTCAGTATATAACAGTTTCTTAATATTCATTCATGCTCTTGTTCATGAGCATTCATTTCTGATTTTTTACTATTATAAATTATGCTACAGTAATTAATCTTTTACCTGTCTCCAGGTATACATGTGGCAGAGAGACATGGAATAGCTAAGTTCAAAGACATTTGTATCTTTGACTTTAACACGTATTGCCCATGGCTAGTGAGAGTACTTGTAGCAAATTACCTTTCCATCAAGAGTAGAAAATGTCCGATTTTTCCACAGTCTCACCAGCAGTGTTATTCTGAGATTTTCCTTTTGATGTTTGCCAATATGATGATGTGTAATGGTATCTAATTACTGTTTAAATTTGCATTTTCCTGATTGCTAATGAAGTTGTGCATCTTTTCATATGTTTATTGGATGTTTGCATTTCTACTTATATAAGTTGCCGGTTCACATTTTTGCCAATTTTTCTACTGCACTGCTTGTATTTTATTTTTATTATTTTGTAAAGTTCTTTATATTCAGGCTGCTATCACTTTGTTAGTTGTATGTGTTGCCGATATCTTTCCCCAGTTTACAGCTTATCTTCTCATTAATTTATGTATCTGTTTAACAGCGATTTTAAGTTAATCTAGTCAAGGGTATCAATTTTTTAAAATGTTTTATTTATTGCCGAGAGAGAGAGAGAAAGTGTGAGCAGGGGAGGGTCAGAGAGAGAGGGAGATACAGAATCTGAAAAAGGCTCCAGGCTCTGATCTAGCTGTCAGAGCTTGACACGAGGCTCGAACCCACGAACCAAACCGTGAGATCACAACCTGAGCCGAAGACGGACGCTTAATCAATTGAGCCACCCAGGCACCCCGGTATCAACTTTTCCGTTTTGGTGTACAGTCATACTTAAAAGTTTTAGAAGTTTTAAACTTTTGACTTTTCCCATTTAGATATTTAGTAAGCTTAGAATTGAGACTTTAGTATGGTAATGTTATCTTTTTCTACAAGGATAGTTTCAGCACCTCTGTTGATTAAGTCACATTTTCCTCCACTGATTTTTAATGCTACTCTGTCATATGCCATTTCCTTTGGTTTATCATCTATTTTTGTGTTATTTATTCTCTTCCACTGCCCTAATTTCTTAATCCCTGTCAATACCGCAGCATTTTAATCATGTTAAATTTTTAAAATTTATATTGCCTGGCATGCCAGTTCCCTCAATCTTGCTTTACATCTTCAGAATCGTTCTGGCTACTCTCTGAATGCTCTTCCATATGAATATTAGTCATCTGGCCAATTTCCATGCACACATACCAAAACAAAAACAAAAAAACCCCAAAAACCAAACCTACTGTGCCTCAGATGTGTCATACGTTTAATTTATATACTAACGTAGATTAAAACCAACACCTTCACAGGGCGCCTGGGTGGGTCAGTCAGTTGGGCGTTGGACTTCAGCTCAGGTCATGATCTCGCGTTTGTGGGTTAAAGACCCGCATCAGGCTCTGTGCTGACTGCTCAGAGCCTGGAGCCTGCTTCAGACTCTGTATCTCCCTGTCTCTCTGCCCCTCCCCATCTCATGCTTTGTCTCTGTCTCAAAAATAAATAAGACATTAAAAATTTTTTAAATAAAAATTAGCTTTTGATTTTATTGATCTTCTCCATTATAATCTTTAATTTCTACTCTTATCTTTATTATTTATTTCTGTTCTCTTTAGGTTTCTTAAAGCAAAGTTAAATTTTGAAATGTGTTTTAAATTCAATCTGTTAGATTCTCACTTTATTTCTAAAATGAAAATTTGGGACACCTGGGTAGCTCAGTCAGTTTGGTGTCTGACACTTGATTTTGGCTCAAGTCATGATCTCAAGATTCATGACTTTTGAGCCCTATTTCAGGCTCTGCTCTGACAGAGTGGAGCCTGCTTGGGATTCTATCTCCCTCTCTCTCTGCCCCCCCAATAAAAAAATAAACATTAATTTTTTAAATAAACAAATGAAAATTCATCAAAATAATGCCTTTACCAATATTCCTGATTTAAAAGAAATCTGAAAATTCATTAGTTAATTGGAGCTAGATCAGTGAAATCATAATGAATCAATTATCAGAAAGTTGCTGGTTAAAACAGACCTATAAATAGGGTGTGCAACTTTAAGTGATCAATGGTTTCGTTCAACATTCGAATAAATGTACTTTTCTCTAACAATCATTTTAGTGGTAAAGGTGTAAGTCAAAGTCCTTGAAACTATTCTAACAAAACTTTCAGTCTTCTAAGAAAACTCCTTACTCATGTTAGCAATAAACTTATGAAGAAATGTAATCTTTTTCATTTTTAATGTTTATTAATATTTATTTTTGCAAGAGAGAGAGCATGAGTGCAGGAAGGGCAGGTAGAAAGAGAGAGAGAGAGAGAGAGACATAATCTGAAGCAGGCTCCAGACTCTGAGCTGTCAGCATAGAGCGCAGCACAGGTCTTGAACTCACAAACCATGAGATCATGGCCTGAGCCAAAGTTGGACGCTTAACTGATTAAGTCACCCAGGCGCCCTGAAACTTAATCTTTTAACAGTGAAATAAGTTAGGATAGGTTAAACTCTTTCTATACATCAAATTTTAATGTCTGGTTGAGTGTTTATCTTCTCAAAATACTTCTATCTCAACAGTCCCTAATTTTCCCAATTTTCTTACAAAATGACTTCTGAGTTTGTACCTTAAGTTCTAGCCTGAAATGCAATAAAGAACTACTGACTTCATAGTTTTCTGTTTCCACTGTTCTGTTGTTGCTTTGGTTGCTCCTTATGTTAGAAATGTAGCTTATGAAATTTCTTTTTTATTTCCATTTTGGGTAAAATAGTTTAAAGCTCTTAACTTCTTTGTACGTAGCAGCTTAGCTGTATCCCTTAAGTTTCATGTTGTATTTTCATTATGGCTCAATTCCAAATAATTCCTAATTATTATGTAATTTCTTCTGTGACCCATATGTGACTTAAAAGAGTGGGGTTTTAGTTTCGGTTTGATTTAATTTTTACCTTCTAGATGTTTGTACATGTGTTGTTGAGGGGAGGCTGTTCATTATTATTTCTTATAACTAATTTGCTAAGTAATTTAAATGCACCACATCAAAGACAATTATTTGTTCTATACCAATTGTTTTGTGACCTATTTCTTGGTCAATATTTTTTCAGTATTATTTATTGAATAGGTGAGTTTTCCAACCATTATGAAAACCTACCTATTCAATAAGGAACAATGATTTCTCTGTTCACTATTTCTTATTGTTTTTGTGACTTCCTACCAGATTATACTTTATTACCAGATTATACTTTATTCCTCTAAAGGAATTCCTTTGCTGAAATTTTTATTAATGACTAATTAAATTTGTCTAAAAGGGTCTTAATTTCACTCTCACATTTGTTTTTTAATTTTTTAATTTTTAAAAAATTTTTAAAAATTTTTTACAAATAGTTTATTGTCAGCTTGGTTTACATATGACACCCAGTGCTCATCCCAACAAGTGCCCTCCTCCATGCACATCTCCCCCCTCCCCCCCCACAATCATCAGTCCTCAGTTTGTTTCTCNTAAAAAAAAAGCTTTAATTATGCTAATAGGTTGGAAACGTTAAGGCATAATTGTTAAAAACTGTAGAAAACTTGTCTGCTACTAGGGTCGAATCAAAAAGCACTATCTAGGGGCGCCTGGGTGGCTTAGTCGGTTAAGCATCCGACTTTCGCTTAGGTCATGATCTTGTGGTTCGTGGGTTCAAGCCCCGCGTCGGGCTCTGTGCTGACTGCCAGCTCGGAGCCTGGAGCCTATTTCAGTCAGTGTCTCCCTCTCTCTCTGACCCTCCCCTGCTCACGCTGTCTCTCTCTCTCCTAGAAATAAATAAAAAAGTATTAAAAAAAAAAAGCACTATCTAGTTGACTTACTATTTGCTTTTTCTAGTTTGTTTTCATCATTCTTCTGTCTTATGAAAATAGAAACAAAAGACAGGAATAGAAACAAAAGGAACTTGTCTATGTTACTTAAGATTAATTCAGTACCTTAACCCTGATTCTTTTCAGATAGGAGTTCTCTAAGTTGACACTCTCCCATATACACAGCTCCCAATCCTAATTTAGATCTCTTTTTATTTAAATGGTTTTAGTATGACCTGATGGTTTTAAAGTCCAGGATCAAATTCACCCACCTCTCCATATCTCCATTTTATATATTTATGTACTTTGGAATCTTTCTCACTTCAATATTTGCATACATTTATCGTTATTACATCAACTGTATCCCACAATTGTTTTCTGCTACTCCAAGGCTTCTGGCTTTACCTCCCCACATATATAAACTCCTCCAGAGCAAAAACGGCACTTAAGATTCTCTCTCATGCTTCCTCCCATAGAGCTGGTGCACCTGACAGCCAAAGGCAAGTAAACAAAGTTAAAGTAAAGAATCGTTTGCCTTAATAAATTTGTCTGCAATAGGAGTTTCACTAACACCAATAAGTAATAAGAGACTGAAGTAATGCAGGCTTGCCAAACTATCCAAATACTCAGTGTTTATTTCCTTCCTGCTGACACACTGCCTGTGGAAGGAACAATTTGGGGTCGGGTGGGGAAAGTACCTACTGATCAGTTACAAAGCAAGAGAAAGCCAGAGGAAGGAATAGTATTTCTGTTGCAGAAATTTCAAAAGGGTCACTTGTAATTCCATCCTCAAGCCTAGACCTCTCAGACTGATTAAGAACCATTGAAGAAAAAAATTGAGTACTTGCTGCATACCAGGCACTGTGCAAGGGCATTCGGTAGACAGTAGTAGACAAATCATACAAAAATTACTGCCTTCACGGAGTCTGTATTCTACTTATAGGTGAGAGATTAATATATACATGAATACATAAATAGATAAATAAATATAATGTATAACATGTCACAAGTGATGTGAAGAAAAAATCTGAGCAGGAAAGAGGGCCAGGGGCAAAGTAGGGGAGATTGTCATTTTAAATAGGATGGTTGGAGAAAGCATCACTGAGCAAGTGACATTTGAGCAAACAGCAGGCTGGAGGAGGAAACCATGAGGATGTCTGAGAGAGGAGTGCTCCAGGCAGAGAGAATTGCAAATGCAGAAACACAGGCAGGAAGGAACCTGGCATGTCCAAGAACTAGCTAGAGAGTACTGTGAAAAGAACAAGATAAGCAAATGGGAAAACTGTCAAAGTGGAGGGTAGAGGGTCTGTGGAGAGGGAGAACAGGAAAATCCATATATCACTGTAGGGTTTTTTTCCTGGCAAAGATGAGGAGCTGCTGGAAGGAATTTTGTGGAAGGAGACAAATAGTTCAAGTAGAAGAAAATGGCAAAAAACTGAGGGTGGCTGTGGTTAAAGTGGAGTTTTCTTGATGAAATAAATAATGGCATGTTTGTATACAGATGGGCAGGATCCAGTAGAAAAGCAAAAATATGTGAATAAATGTACCCAAGAAAGGGGAAAATTACTGTTGTGGCTACCTCAATTATAAGAGAAGGGATCTGATGTGAATTGGAGAGGCTATTCTCAGCCAGGTCCAGAGACCTGGTCACCCATGGTAAGAGGAAGGAAGACAGGGTATATAAGCACAGGTGCAGATGGCTTAGTGGCTGCAAGCCATGGGAGGGCATGAAGAAGTTCTCTTCTATTGGGTTTATTTTCTCTTTGAAATAGGAAGCAAGGTCAGCTAACAAAGACAGGGGAAGAGGTTTTGGGGGTTGGAGTAGAGAAAGAAAAGGGGCCTCAAAGAAGGCTACAGGAGGCAACAGAGTACTGATGATGAAAGGGTTCATATTCCAGTTCTGCCACGTATCAGCCAACTGACCCTGGCCAAATCTATAAACCTCACTAAATCTGTTTCCTCTTAACGCAAAATGGGCATCACTGCTTTGTGAGAGGATGAAGAGAGATCATGTGAAAACAATTACAACTACTAAATGACAAGCTCTTAGTATATGTTGGCTCTTGGCTGACACTATACATGAGGCAAGTACTTATCAGTGAATGGATAGGTTGTCACATTTTATGTCCACTCTCTTTTCAGGAGGTTTGTCCTCACCAAACTTCGAGTCATCCCAAAAGGAGCATTCTCGGGATTTGGGGACCTGGAGAAAATGTAGGTACCTAACAGTGGTGTGTGTGAGTACCTCAAACGGGCTGTGACCAGCAGCCTCACATCACATCCAGTGTGATGCTTTGCACCTAGAAGCCAGAAAACTTTCTGCACCTCCTCCCATTTTATTTCCTAATAGTGGAGGATCTTTCAGAGCATAGCTGTTGAAAAGAGCCTAGGGTCAATCTAAGCAATCCTTACTTTTTCTTCTACAAGGCATTGCTCCAAAGTACCTTTGAGTGAAATTTTATAAACCCGGCTGATTTTCTCTGCTGATATCCATTCTTTTTCAAGGATGTTGTCTATTATTTCTGATTAATTTTTAATTGACAGCGGGACCTAACATTTGTGTTCAAGATTCTCTAGACTTCTCTTTTCCAAGCCATGGTGACAAGTGGTAATTGATGTATCAACATTTACAAGCATTAGAAAAGTTTATAGCACTAACGATTTCCTTTCAAAGGAGAAGACTCCTTTGCTAATGCAAACATTCACTCCTTACTGAACTAGTTTAGTGTAGGTGTATCCCCAATGAGGCTTTTTCTCAAAATGAGGCACAGTATTAAAAAGCAGAATAAATTCTGCCATGTTTAAAGTAACCCACTCTTAATTTGAGAAACTTAACAGAAGACTATGGGGGAAGGGGAGGAGAAAAAAATAGTTTCAAACAGAGAGGGAGGCAAACCATAAGAGACTCTCCAATACAGAAACAAACTGAGGAGGTGGGGTGGGGAGAGGAGGAAATGGGTAATGAGCATTGAGGAGGAAACTTGTTGGGATGAGCACTAGGTATTATATGTAAGCAATGATTCATGGGAATCCACTCCCAAAGCCAAGAGGCCACCGTATATACTGTTTCTTAGCTAACTTGACAATAAATTACATTAAAAAAATTTTTAATACAGTAACCCACTCTTCCTTTGAAGACCCTTGACCCCATCTCCCAGGTCTTTAGGGCCAGAAAATGTGTTCTTCACCAGAGTGGCAGCCAGAACTCAGGACTTTAACACCAATGGATACAGCAACAGAAAGATGGATTACACAGAAGGGAATGGTTTTTTCAGAAGAAAGCTCCCCCCAGGTTACATTCATTTGTCCTTCTTCAAGCCATTCAATTTTTTCTCTTCGTTCTTTTACCCCCTTTAAGAATACTTGCTAGGGTCTGAAGAAGCAAGAAAGAAATCTATTAATAAAGAAGACACAGAGCAGAGAGAGTGGGACTGTGTCTCAGCAATTATACCACCTGCTTAGAGGAAGGTGCTCAGAATCCGGGGTTTGAGGGCTAGCTTTGATATAAACTCACTGTGTGATCTTGATTATATCACTGTATTTCTTGGGGCCTTGGTTTCCTTATCTGTGGGTTAAGTAAGGAGTTTAAAAAAAAAAAAAAAAAGGAGAGGCGCCTGGGTGGCTCAGTCGTTTAAGCATCCCGACTTCAGCTCAGGTCATGATCTCATGATTCGTGGGTTCGAGCCCTGCATTGGGCTCGGTGCTGAGAGCTAACTCAGAGCCTGGAGCCTGTTTCAGATTCTGTATTTCCCCCTCTCTCTAATCCTCCCCTACTCACGCTGTCTCTATCTCTCAGAAATAAATAAAACAGGGGCGCCTGGGTGGCTTAGTCGGTTAAGCGTCCGACTNAAAAAAAATAAATAAATAAAACATTAAAAAATTTTTTTTAAAGATTAAAAAAAAAATGATGGCTTATGTGATCTCTAATTCCTAAGTGTAAGGATCCCTAGTTGGATGACAGCCCAGTTTAAATCCTGCAATTTTGGGGCACCTGGGTGGCTCAGTTGATTATGTGTCCAACTTCGGCTCAGGTCATGATCTCATGGTTCATGGGTTTGGGCCCTGTGTCAGGCTCTGTGCTGACAGCTCAGAGACTGGAGTTGTTTCAGATTCTGTGTCTCCCTCTCTCTGCCCATCCCCCACTCACTCTCTATCTCAAAAATAAACAGACATTAAAAATTTTCTTAAATAAAACCCGCAGTCTTCAGGGTTTACCTTCTCGAAGATATTCAACACTCATAGGAATTGAGAGAGGAGGCACTCGATGGAGCAGAGCTCACCAATGAAAACAGGGAAGCAATAGAGTTGGGGAGCTTTCTGCTCAAGGTGTATTCTTAGATGGGTTAGCAAATGCCCTGCTTAGAACTGACATGTACTAGATGACTAGACTATTAGATACACCTCGTCCCTAAGCAGTCCTATAATTGCATAGAAATTGTTCTTAAGACAAAAATACCAGATATCAAAAATAATCTACCTTAATTAAATTCAATCCAGCAGGTGTGACTGACCCCTCATTGGGTGGTCAGCATCAGACAGGACATTCTGGTAGTGATATGTCGTTAAGCTGAGCTGACACAGCAATAACCCCAGAAACAGGGCAGCTGGCTTAAAACTTCCTCAACTTCTTCAAACCTCAAACACAGCTTGTGCACTTCTACCTCATGACTTTATTCATCAACCTATACTGACACAGTGAGATGCCTAAAATAAAATTAAAGTCATCTCATTTTTTCCAACACTTTGAGTGTTCTGAGGCTTCAAAACCATTTCTTAGTAGAAGGTTTGGCACCAGATTGAACTCTGAACAGACTGTACCCTTCAGTCTCCATGCTCCCTCTCTTCCACTGTCTCACCTTCTCTTCTTGGTCAGCAATGGGTTCTCATCTCCTTTCCTGAACTCTCCCCTGTATTTCTGTTCATCTGGTTGTTAGCCAGTTTCATGAACTTAGTACGTATCAGCTTCCTCTTCAGTATCTCCCTCTCCATGAATCACAAAATCCCTTTCATTCATTCGGCACGTGTAGTCAAGTTTTACCTCCTTTTACTAAAAGGAAGGGGAAAGTTTTCTGTATAAACCCTGCCTTCCTTCTCTGCTACCTTCCCCTCTTTCTTGTCACTCCCACTCTTGTGAAACAACAGTTGCATTCATCGCTGCCACCCCCACCCTGCCCTTTCCTTTCACTCACTCTTCAGCCAGCCCCCTTGCTATTTGGCCACAAATTCTCTAACACCGTATAATTATTCTATGAAAGGTCCCAACAATGATGGACTTGCCAGATCTCTTGACTTCTACTTTGTCTTCCTAGCACTTTACCTGCAGCTTTTGATGTCACTGACTATTCACGTCATTCTTCCCAATACCCATTCCACTTTTAACCTCAGGGACAACACACCCTCCTGTCCCCTCACTTAGTCTCCCAGACTACTCCATTGACAGTTCTCTCCATCTTTCTTATTCCTCGGCTGCCCTTCCAAAATTCAGATATTCCAGAGCTCCGTTATTGGTTTAATTTTCATATTATACTTATACTTTCATAATTTTCATATTATACTCACCATCCCTAATCCTTATTCATCAAATGATGTCTTACTATCAGGTCTCCAAAACCTTCTTCTGTAAGGCCCATTTCTCTTTTGAGGCTAATTCTTGTTTTCAAATGGAAAAATTCCTATGCATCTACACCTCTTTAAACTGGAAGTGCCTCAAATTTAATACATCCAGACTAGTTCATGACCTTTATCTTTAAATTTCTCATCTTCCCATATTGCCCAGTGAAGAGCATTACCATCTGCCCAAATTTCCATGCAGGAAAATTTAGTCTCCGTTGACTTACCCTTAAACTCAGGTCCTTTTCCAGTCCTATTGACTCTTTCTCAAAAATATCCCTGGACTCCAGCCCTTCTCTCACTCCTGCTGTTATTAGGTCCAAAGTCTCATCAACACTTACACAGCCTGTTACATGAGGCTGCTATGCCTGTCCCAGCTCTGATTTCCCCAGCTCCCTGCTGCCAGACCCACAATGCTCAACCTCTCTTGCAGAAGAAACTGGAGGGACTCTCACTGCCATAGGCTTTACTCTTAAGTGTCTGGCACAAAAGTCAAAGCCCTTTATATTTCCATCATATGCACTATGTACCCCACATTTTTGCCAGGCAGGAACATTTGCCATTTCCCAAGCATCATCATTACCAGACATCACAGTACTTACATAAAACAGGATGGCTGGTTCTTTGGACAATGCCAGGCACGTAGAGGCATCAAAAAGTAATATTTTTTTTTTATTAGGGCCCCTGGGCAGTTCAGTCAGTTAAGCATTTGATACTCTCTTGGTTTGGGCTCAGGTCATGTTCAGAGTTCGTAAGATCGAGCCTCATGTTGGGCTCTGTACTAACAGCAGGGAGTCTGCTTGGGATTCTCTCTCTCCATCTCCCCTACTTGCACTCTCTCTCAAAATAAACAATCATCTTAAAAAGTTGCCAGTCAATTAATTAATTAACAAAATGTACTTTCACACTGGTCTCATATAAATGCTGTCTTACTGCCTAAAATTTCACTCGAAATTGGAACAGAAATCCACTTTCTGGATTGGAGGACCCTGGTCCCCTAGGGTCCAGAGTAAATGTTTACTCCTCTGTACAGCCTTTCCAGAATGCTCTCAGCACTTCCAAACCATAATCTTGTGTCCATCGTACCAATAGCACATTTATCAGATTGTATTCAGAATTCACAGTTTTTCTAGATCTCTTGATTGATATTTAAAGGCAGGGTCAGAGTATAACTTTGTATTAAAATACAACACTAAGTTCTACTGTTTTTATCTCCTTGATATACGTCTAATCTGTCCACTTATCTCTTCCAACTACCATTATCTTTCCCAAAAGACGCCAACAGTTTTCTCAGTGTGCTACCCTCCCCTCCAGCATGCTCTGCACTCACCCCATCCATTTTCTTCATGGTAACCACAGTGATATTATACCTAAATTCCCATCTAATTATGTCCCCTTCCACATCTGTCCACACACACACACACACACACACACACACACACACCCCAAACCTTAGCACTGTTCTCCACATATAAAAAGAAACAAGATCACTCACATTCTCTTATCAGTTCATAAAACATACCATGTTATCTGTCCACCATGAACCTTGCTTGGGTGGGGCTCCTCCTGACTAGAACATCTTTTCCACTCTGCGCTTTTAATTTAGTCAGCTCCTACCCATCCTTCAGGTTCCCATGCCAGAGTTACTCGCCTAGAAAAGCCCTCCCTGACCTCTCCATTTAAGGCAAAAGCCCTTACTATGTACACTCTCCTACAACCACTAGACTCTTTGTGCTGACTCTCATTTTAGCAATTTTATACTTCTTTTTATGGGATAATTTAATTTCTAACTCCCCTATTGGACTACCCAAGGACATGATTGTTTTACTTAGTATTGGATCCTTGGCACCTTGCACAATGACTGATAAATGCATGAATAAAAATGAAAAAATATAATTAGTTGGGAAGACAAGATATCCAGATATGAAAATATTAAATAATATGAGTGATAGTAATAAATAATGTAGGAGTAGATAGGCATACAAACACGGGTTAAGACTCTACTATGGTCTAGGCCCTTATATAGTTATAGGTTAAAATGTAACCTAGGACAAAAATGAACAAGATCGTATGTTCAAAGTAAGTCATACAAACATTGTTATTTGTTAGGACGCTTTCTATTGTGAGAGGTGAAAGAAAAAAACCTCAGATAGAATTAAGGAAAGGCAGGAAATTTAATGGCTCATTTAACTTGATGGTCAGAGAGGATGAATGGCTTTAGTAGTTCTTTTCAGGTTCCATACCCTCAGGACTTAGCCTCTCTCCTTCTCTCAGGTCTCGCATCTGCTATGTTAGCTTTAACCCTTAGCACCACCAAACCCCACCCTGCCCTGTGGCAAGACGCCAGCAGCAGTCCTGTGTGCACCTCTCTTGGGTTCTACTCAGAAGCAAAGATTTTACCATTTTTTCCCCTCAGTCTCAAAAGCCGTAAGATTCTGTATGATTCATTTAGGTCACACAATCATTCTAGGACCAGCTGCTACAACTAAGGGAAAGGCAATGCTCAGACTAGCTGTGGCCTGGATAATGGGTTCCATTCTCAGATTTGAAAATGCCTACCCTAACCACACGCCCTTGGGATGGGGGATGGAGAACCACAAACAAAACCTGGAAACCAAAAGTGGAGACTAGGTGCTGGTGGCTGGGCAAACAACTCGCATCTTAAATTAGCCCTCTTCTCATCCCCAAGAGAGGTCTCTGTGGCGTGGGTGGTTGAGGATTTGGTAAGTTTGGTTCTTTCCCCTGCCTCCTGTTAGAATGGTTTAAAGAATCCAGTAACTCTGTCCAATGCATGCTGATGATTCTTCTTTTATTAACCCAGCTTAACTTAGCCCCTCTGCTTTTATTAGGAGTCAAAAGGAAAAGGAGTCTTTCTGGTAGAAGGCAAGCTTCTCCCTGAAAATGAAATGATCACTCTTCACACCGTAGCTTTACTCAGCATCACTATCTCATACCTTCCTACTCTTTGGGACTGGCTGGGGGAGAAGAAACCATTAAACTCTCTGCAATGTGAAGTGGCTTTGCAAAGTGCACTGTAAACTGTTTACATTGTCTTTAATTACTTCAGAGCCATATGTCAGCTTGGTATAAAGTGTGAAGATTACACTGAATAGGGTGGGGGGAGTAGGTGACAAGGTGGTGATTTATGGTAACCAGAAAAATTATGTATGGAAATGAGTGCAATTTAAAAACACATCTACGTGCTATTATAACACTGGAGGGGAAAGAAAAGCCAGTTTATAACAAAATATCTTTGAAAATAGGAGCATGATGAATATGTAAATGAGACCAATCAACATCAGCTGAGATATGGTATATGCAGATGAGACGGCAATGAGCCAAAATGTGAAATAGCTCCCAAGCCATAAATATGAACCATATAAAATTCATTTGAAATATTCATGATAACATAAGGACAAAAAATATAATCAAGTGATTTATTTACATATAAAAATGAGAACGCTAGTCTGACACTCCAGCCTCCACCCCCAGATCACTGGGGAAAGAAAAGTTAACAGAGGGACTTCTAGAAGAAGGAATTTATTAAATGAGAACTAGTGCAAACACACTAAAAAAGTTGAGGATCCTTCAAATTCTCAGTTCTTTGCAATCACTCAAGCACAGACAAAAGGAAGGGAAACCAGGTAATCAAAACTGTAATGCTAGAAATTTGGGCTCCAATCTGCTCTGCCTCCCTGAGCATCTGCTTGTTAGATAATGTAGGTCCGTCACTACCCCAACTTTCTATGTTTCCAAGTTAGTAGACAAAGGAGCCTCAAGTCTCACTGAAATAAAGCAAACGGGGGTAGGCTGATGATGCAACAGGCTCCTGGTTACCACCAGAGGCAAGTGTTGGAGCCGTGAGATCCTTGAATGGGAAGATGGGATAGGAATCATTGTGCATTCAAAGGATAATGAGGTACAGTAGATCTCATCTCAGGTTGCACTTTAGAATCCCCTGGGAGGCTTTTTAAAATAATCCTCAGGACTATCATTTCTAAGGATTTTTCATTTGTCTGGGGTGGGGCCAAACCCTGATGATTTTTTAATACCCCCTTGATGATTCTAATGTACATCCACTGTTGGAGCCCCTGAGGGGGATGATATTTAAGCCTGCTGTAGAAAGAACATTCACAAATGTAAGTAGCGTGTGTATGTACAGTGTAGCTGGAGAACAAATGGAAGGAGGGTGGTAGGAGAATAAGTCAAAGAAGCAGCTGGTGTGAGATCATAGAGCACCTAAGAGATCATGGGAACAAGTCTTGAGTGTCACAGTTAATCATGGGAATTAAATGGATTATTTTGTACAACCAAGTGAATAATTTGATTTGCATTTGTTCAAGATCACTCACACACAGATTGAGATTTTTGTTACTATTTTGTTGAGAATTTGTCTATATTTGTAGAGCTATTAGTCTAGACAATACTGGGTATTGGTCAGGCTACGAAGCAAGTGGAACTCTCATACACAGCTGGTGACAATGTAAAATGGTATAACCTCTTTGGAAAATAGTTTGGCAGTGTCTTAAAATGTATTCACCCAAGAGAAATGAAAATATATGTCCACACAAAGACTTGTCCAAGAATGTTGATAACAGATTTATTCATAATAGCTCAAAACTGAAAACAACCCAGTACTCATCATCAGGTCAGAAGGTAAACAAATTTTGTTTGCCCATGTGACAGAATACTACACCAAAATGAAAAGGAATAAACTGCTATACAACATGAATGAATCTCAAAAGCATTATACCAAGTAAAAAGAGCCAAACACAGAAAAATATACTACATTTAATTCTATTTATATGAAACTCTAAAAAAAATCTACTCTGGTGCCAGAAAGCAGATCAGGAGTTGCCTAGGGCCATGTGTGATACTGGAGATTATCTGAAAAGGGAACAAGGGACTTTTTAGGCTAATAGAGATGTTCTATATCTTGACTGTGGTGGATGTTAGAAAATCTATCCATTTGTAAAAATCTTTAACAGCTAATAAGAGTATATATTATTTGTCAAATTATAATTCAGTGAAGTTGATTTTTTAAAAAAACAATTATTTAGTACCTGTTTGGAGCCAGTTTTAAAAACCACATTTCAGTTCATCTGCACTTTATAGACAGGGATCTAACAGTCAGCAAAGTTAAGCAACTAACCAGCATCAGAGGATGCTTTAATGGTAAATCCAAGGTAGTCTGGTCCTTTCTGCAATACAAAGCTTCCTGTTTATTGGCATCCACCATTTTCCAGAATTATTCTACTAAAATAAAGGGGTGACCAATGGAAGGATTATGGCTGTGAAACCTTCCTTCAGTATCATTTCTAATTAGAAGACAGGATTTCTATACCTACGCACTTGGAACTTCCATAAACCAGAACCTAGAGTCGTTTTTAGGGGAATAGTCCCAGAGAGGAGTGAACCTCTTTTTGGAGCACTTTTTGCCTTCCACTTCCAGTGTGCCGATTCATTTCTGGGTAAAGCTCTTGCTGAGACTGGCCTAAATCCAAGGGTTTACAAATTGAGCTGCCTGTTAAGTTGCAAATTAACTTAGTCAGCAGTTGGGAAATGTACCATTAGGCCAATTAAGTTGTCATTATTGACCCAGGTCAAACATGAGTTAGTGTCTGGGAGGTGAAAGTCCTTGTCTCATTTCCTGCTCTCCATAAATATTCTGAAAGTATTTATTTTTTTGTATTTATTGCTTCAACTAAGAATACAAGAAGCTGTTTTCTTGTCACATTTTGGGTTGATGTGGTTTTAGCGTTCCCATTAAGTCCCCTTGTTTCAACTGTTTCTAGGTAGGTCCTTAAAATAAACTTTACAATATCTAATGGTTACCTAGCTTAGAAAGAGAATAATTTATTAATTCATATTTATATACTTAGGTTTTTGCCCATTTTTGGTTTTGTTTTGATTTCTTTTTAAGAAAAAGTTTTTAATGTTTATTAGAGATAGAGAGAGAGTGCACACAAGCACTTGAGCAGGGAAGGGAGAGAGCGAGAGCGAAGACACACAGAATCCTAACCACAAGATAGTGACCTGAGGTGAAGTGGGACACTTAACCAACTGAGCCACCCAGACAGCCCTGCTTTAATTTCTTTTTATGTGTTGTGGGGATGGAAGAGAGGAAGTGTAATATGGGAGGCAGAGTTCCTAAGATGTAGTGATTTTATGGATTCCCCTAACACCATATTCATTTTAACTCTCCACATCTCAGTCCCTCATGCTTTATTCATGAAGATAGTATATGGATTCCTTGCTGGAAGGGATTACAAGGAAGGGAATACTGGAAGAATACAGGTGAAAGCTCCACTGTTTTACTCTGCTTGGGCCACTATAATAAAATACCAGACTGGGTGGCTTAAATAACATATCCCACAGTTCTGGATGCTAGAAGTCCAAGATCAAATTGCCAATATGGTCAGTCCTGGGGAGAACCCATTTCCTGACTTATAGACAACTGCTTTCTCACTGTATCCCCATCTGACCAAGAGAGAGCACTGGTGTCTTTATCCCATTATATGGGCACCAACCCCATAGAAGATCTCCACTCCTGAGACCTCATGCGATTACTTCTCAAAGTCCCCACCTCCAAACACCACCAAAGCGGGGACTGGGGCTTCAACATAGACATTTGGGTTGGGGATGGAGAGAGAAAAACACAAACATTTAGTCCACAGCACCAACTGTGAACTGCTGCATATAGTAACGAAGATGTATGTTATAGATGCTCACTTGCTTGGGAAGGCACAGATATGCTGTCATTTACATATTCTATCTCTAAGATCCTCCATCCCCTTGATACCCCAAGGCATTTATGGTCCTGGTAACCTCCACTTGGCACCTTTCATTCAGCAGTTAAGACTTCCAGGTACCAAGACTTGACAGAGGTCACTAAAACAAGGCTTTTCTGGCTTGCCATCAAATGGAATTTTCTTCTATTTTCTAATCAACAGCCAAGTGATATCATCTTCTCTATCTTTTAAGACTTCTGCTTCAGCCGTGCTTGTCCTTCTGACCTTTCTTGACAAGACAAGCTGTGGAGGGACTTTCAAATGTGTTATGTTTTTCAGTGCTCACCGATATACCAGAAAATGAACAAGAGTCTTTTTTTCTGCCAGTAACTCAATGTTTGTCTCTACTCGGAGAAGATACAATTAAGGCAGCATAATACTCAAGTTAAAAATAGCCTCGTGGCTCTACCCTAGAGACTTCTGGTAGGTTTTTTTTTTTTTAATAGAATGGTATTAAAATAAAAAGATGCAATCTAAATGCAAGCTCCAATCGATGCACAAACTACTTATTTTTATTTCCTCATTTAGCCCATGCCCATCACAACCACATCCATCTGGACCGTTTATGACTTAATAAGATGCTTTAAACAGTAAAAGACTCAAATAGAATATGGACCCACTTGCCTGCCCACCCCCCGCCCCCAGCAAATAAACTACCTGAATCTTATACTTCATAAACCTCTTCTTTCATACTCAGCTCCACCCTGGCCAGACTACATAGAAATTAAATGATCAGAGAGATATGTTTTATAGTTCAGACCATTCCAGAAGTTAAACTGGCAGAGAGGAAGAGCATAAGAGGAAAAAAAAAAATGACAGAGGAGCCTAAATGAATAAAGTGGAAGTTAACCACCCCAGTGGGTCTGAGATTCTGAGAGTCTGGGCAGAGAGATAGCAATTGTTGATGCCAAGTGTTTTTATAAACATGTAATTTGCACTTGGATGTGAGCGTGCTTTGAAAAGTTAAAAGTGCATACGAATGCAAGGTATGAATAACAAAGAGAGAACATTTGCTCTGCTTCCCATTCCTAGAGCTCAGCTCAACTACACAATCACTACTGATCTGCCTTTCTCTCTTCTCATATTCTAACCAAAGCACCAAGCACAGGGCTGGGTAACTAAAAGGATAACAGAAGGCAAAGTCTGAATTTGCCATCTCTATCTCTTGGATTCTTTCCCAGCCTTTTGGAAACTTTTCCCCAAATAAGGTCTCAATATATTTTAAAAAATCTTTTTATTCTTCATCTTCAGTAAGGATAACAGCATCTGAAGAAAGTACTGCCATTAAAATTCTAAGGAGTTAATGATTAGGATCCTCCAAGACAATTTGCCTTTTTGAAAAGACATGAAGTGGGTAATACCTATTCCAGAGGATTGAATTGCTAATGGTAAGATTTTAGTCAATGTGGCACATGTGCTTAGGGAGATTTGCTTTAATACATGAAAAATTATATCTAGAGCGGCTTACTTGTTTGGACTGCAAAGTCCCTGTGTACATGAACTGAAATTTGGAAAAAGGATGAGCTTCCTGTATCAGGCTGACACGAATGCTTTCAAGATTCCATCTACTAAGGACAGGCTCCTGCACTGACTGACCAGATGGAGAACTTAAGCTGTTTTTTTTTTCCTTTAGCGAATGTTAAAAATGGAGGTGCCAGCCTTCATGCATTTGTTTCAGGTATGCTCTTTTATACCTTCCCTTATGTTGTCTTCCCTACTTCTCTTCATACATACACATAACTTCTCAGTCCAACCAAGTCAGACACTTAAGATGGCACTTTTCATTTAGAAAAGCACACATTTGCTTTGGGGGAAAGGGATGGTGGCTTACTGTAGCACCAAATTCCATAAGCAAAAAATCCTGGATAGAGAAAAAATTCCAAACTAATTTCAAGGAAATGAGACCAAATCAGAGATCAGTGGTTGGACATTTTTTTAAAAATGTTTTATTTATTTCTGGAGAGAGAGAGCGAGACAGCGTGAGCAGGGGGAGGGTCAGAGAGAGAGGGAGTCACAGACTGAAACAGGCTCCAGGCTCTGAGCTGGCAGTCAGCACAGAGCCCGACGCGGGGCTCGAACTCACGAACCGCGAGATCATGACCTAAGCGAAAGTCAGACACTCAACTGACTAAGCCACCCAGGCGCCCCAGTGGTTGGACATTTTTAAAGGGAAGAGATTAATAGACTTCAGTCAAGTACTCAAACATTTGCAGGCTGATGGATGACACCAGCTAATCCATCAAGTGATTTATCAGGATGCACAGAGTAAATGAATGTGAATTCCATCACTCCCTGAACACCTGCGAGGATGAGGCTTATAGAGCTAATGAGCTTCCTCAAGCTGGGACACCTATATCTGACTAGTATATGTGCTGTTGTGTTTGTGTTTATTCTGTTCTATTTATGAGCAACTCAGAGAAACAAAGCAAACTCAGAGAAACATAATCCACTCATTAGCCAGTAATTCCATAAATTCTTCTTGAGCAACAATATATTTGTTAATTAGATGAGGCAGTGATTCGATGAAGCTTATTGGCCAGTCATTACTAGATGTTCTGGGCAATCAAGAAGAAGATACACAGTCCTTGCTCTCAAGGAGTTCCCAATGTGGTCAACAACAATAGCTGTCATTTGTTGAGTGATTATTTTGCCATAAATTGAGATAAGCATTTTACATACATTATCTTATTTACTTATCATCTCAGTTTTACAGAGAGGAGATTGAAGCCAAGAAGGTACATGACTTGCCCAACATCACACATCTAACTACTGGTAGAGCTGGGATTTCAACCCAGCATTCTGACTCCAATGCTCACACAGTATTCTATTATTCTGTAATACCTATGAATCCAGCAAGTGTACCCCAGAGCACATATGATACAGAAGGATCACAATCTTTCTAATGGAAGAGAAGAGGAGGACATTCATAAATTCACAGAGTTCTCATTTATTTAACTGGAATAGTAGCAGTAGTTTGAGTATCTTTGCAGTTTTTCCTATTTTATAATATATTATATAATTATAGTATATAATATAGTATACATAGTATATACTATACTATAAAATATAATTATAATATTAATATATATACTATATATACTATATACTATCTATTATATACTATAGTATTATATTATATATGTTATTTGTGTATAGTATATATAGTATATAATAATATATATATATATATATATATATTAGTCTCATTTAATCTCTCATACTAACCCTTCAGTGGCAGCTGAGGTTAAGTATTTGAGCTTATCTCATAGGAGAGAAAATGAAGTTCAGAGAAGTTTGGTGACTGGCCTAAGATAAACAGCAACAAAGTGATAGAGGTGGAATTCCTCCCATGCCACATTACACACATTTTCTCCATATAATGCTTTACTTTTTGCAATGCTGCTTCACCTTTACTACATCTGGGGTACCTGAGTGGCTCAGTTGGCTAAGCATATGACTCTTGATTTTGGCTCAAGTCATGACCTCATGATTCATGAGTTCAAGCCCCACATCATGCTCTGTGCTGCCAGTGAGGAGCCTGCTTGGGATTCTCTGTCTCTATCTCTCTCTGCCTCTCCTCCCTTCTCAAAAATAATTTAAAAATAAACATTAAAAAAGAGAGAGAGAAGTTACATCTTGGGAGACTTATGGTCACTTCAATACAGGCCACTAAGAATGTCCAAGTCAGAAGAAAAAAGTAACCTTTGCTTTCTCAAAGTACATAACCTTCATATCCACGTGTTTCTGCTCAGCGTTTGCATACTTCCCACTCAGTCCTGAGCACTGGCAGGAGTAAAGCAGGTTGCCCTAGAAGTAGACAGAGATTTGATCCAAGTAGGAAAAATCCAAGTGCAAAACTGGCCTTTTCCCTGACAAAGAATCATTGCCTCAATTGGATGTGTTATTAAAAATTGGTTCAAGCTATCTCATCAAAACATTATTTTTAATGGAAATTCTTTTTCTAAATCAACACCATTTATAGACTTCTTGTCTTCCTGGTTTTATCTACTTCTCTCTGCCTCTCTTTGGAATTAACATTCTAGTAACACATAAACTCAAACATAACTTCTTAGCTAAGATACAGGATTTCATCTCTACAAGAGAGAATTTTTCTTTTATTAAATCTGATTTAAATCTGAGCATTTTATAAGCCCCTGCTAAGTGTCTCCTACACCATAGCATCTCCAGTCTTAATGTGCACAAGTCACTTGGGAATCTAACATGAAGAGTCTGACTAACATGGTCTGGGTAGAGCCCGAGACTCTGCAGGGCTAATCAGCTCCCAGCTGAGGGCCACACTGCTGGTCCATGTTCCACATGGAATAACAAGATCGAAAAATGTTCTAGTCCTAGGTAGGGAACTATATGGTGGAGGATCCAAGAGAAGTGGGCCACAGTACCTACTCCAGGGTAGTTGTTAATAAAATGACATGACATAATTAGAGAAAAGCAGAGAACTACATCCACATGTGCTCCATTGCTATAACCAAATCATAGATGAGACAAAGTTTTCCTACTCTTTGTCATTTTTTAGATCACATAGAACAGTTAAAGTGGAACTCAGCTTTCAGTCTAGTCACTTATCTAAGTATTGTCAGTTTCTTTGTAGGTGCTCTGCACATACAGTTGGACAGTAAAAAATGTAATTCTCATACAGCGAATTCAGGAGCAAACCCATTCACTGTATGTTTCATCTGGGCAAACTGAGCCTGAGAACTCCTCCTTATCACAGGAAATTTGCGTCTCGGGCAAAAAGTAAGGGACTAAATATAGACATTTATTGCCTGGTATTATCAGGTAGGCAAAGGTCAGAGGGAAGGTGCAGGTCAAGGTAGCATGTAAGTTTCACCCAGAACAAACACAGCTAGAGTTGTGAGTGAGGTGGATTGGGAAAAGGAGATGGAGGAAAGCAGTAAGCATGCTGGAAGGAAACAAAGAAGGCTTCTTTTTTCCTTTCCCTCTCCAGCCAAGACCAGAAACATTCCTGGCACACCCAATGGAGCTCACAGGAAACCTAGAGTAGAATGAAAGCTATGCTGGTCTGCCTGAGTTTTAAGGAAGGAATGCTGCAGAGCTAATCACTGGACTGAGATTGCCATTTAATGCCCTTCCTCCACAAGCCATTCATCAAGTTTATAGCAGCAACAAGAGTTCATTACCATGTTCCTGTTTTGCACATTCTTGAACAAGGTTATGCCTCCAATTTTAAGTGTGGTGTATAAAAGAAATGAGGGAAGGTGGGAGGGTGAGAGGCTTCCTTGAGGGAACAGTAATAAACAGAATAGGTGCTCCTCACCAACTGGAAATGAGAATCTCCCCCACCTGCTTATGACTTTGTATAATCAGAAAGAACATCACAAACTCTCCAATTCCTTATTAGAAATTCCTAGCCCCCTTTTATCAGTCTATCTATCCATTCATCTTTCAATCAACCTTCCATGTTAGGACCTGAAAGAGAAGATAGGATTTGATTCTAACCCTCCAGAAGTTTGTGATGTATAGCAATAAGAGGAATTCATGTGAAACAGAGGACACAAACCAGAACGTTAAGTAACCTCTAGTGTTGCTGTCCAGACTTTGGGTGCTGAAAGCAGTTCAAATTGGTGGGAGTTAGACCACTGTATTCCAGAGAAGCCAGGGAAGCTTTCATGGAGACAGTAGGATTTCCATAATCAAAGGTAAGAGGGGAAAATGTTCTGAGTAGCAGATATGAATGAAACAGATTAAAGTTATTCTAGGTATCTGAGGTCTCCTGAAAGAGGTCTGCAGGTTTCTACAGTCCCTGTCCTTTGATCCTATTATACACAATGGGCTCCTACTGACCTCTGAAATTTCCAGTAGAAGAAGAAATGAAACTCCATGCACTAGGGTCACTTCACCTGAATTTCCCAGGATATTGACTCCTTTGATATTCCATCCATGATTCTGTACCCAAGAGGCTAGGGGCTCATCCATCAATGTCCTAATAGTATAATGGCTGTGTGCAATAGATGGACTCAAATTTTACATTTAAAACTGCAAAGTGTCACTGATTTTGGAATAGCCATTGTTAAAGGGGCCAGCTCTCCACAAAGTAGATATCCCAAAGGAAATGGCAGATTTATACATATCCTCTCATCTCACCCCAATTATACAGTCAAATTAGGGCACATGTAAAATTCACTTCAGGGCCTTAATTGTCTAATTTCTCCATTTTCATAGATTGCATTCACTGACTAAGTAACATTTACCACTACCACATCCCATTCAGAAACACAGGTAGAAGTGGCAAACCCACATGGGGTAGTTTGGTACAATCCAATCTTCTAGCTCCAAGAAGGAATTATCTTTTCTGAGGACTGAGTAAAATTATTCAGTGCAGGAATGAAGTCAGAAAGGAAAATATTCTGCTCAAAGAACAACAATAGTGTCTTCCTGATCTCCTCTGGGAAAAGTCAAGCAAATGCTCACTACTCTCAAATATAGTTTTCTCTATTGTAGGAAGATGAGAAGGTTTGGTATGCCTTCATAAATACTCTATTATCTGCTACATCTGCCTTTTTTTGTCAAGTATTGTCCATGTCAGGATGAAAAACAAGCTATGTCTGGTCAGTGAATCCATGGGTGACACAACACAACAGTGGTCTCTGCTTCTTGGTAATCCTATATTTAAATAATGCAAATGGCAAGATTTTGCTAAAATATGCCACTTCCTTAACCCCTCATTATTTCTGTGTTTTGGGTCCTAACCTGTTCCTGTTCCTCTCCCCAGAGTCCAGGGATGAGCGCCTGATGGATCCATTTGGTTCTTCGGAGCTTAATATGCCACATTTAAAGCCATACAAAAAAAAAAAAAGGAAATTGCCATTCCAACATTCACTAACATGTGATTAAAAGCAAAACTATGTCCTTTGAAAGGCTTCAAAAACAAATGTGTGTGGGTTCTTTGGCCATTCTATACAGAGGAAAAAAAGTGTTGATGGCAATGAATTTTTCAGTTCTTTATCAAGAGCACTCATCTCAAATTGCCCTTACCCCTTTTGAGACTTACTGCACTACTCTAATAATCCTATTTTAGGTTTCACTGTTCTCTGCTCTTGTTCCCTCCTTCCATCTTTGGTATTCAAAATCTCCTTCTGTCCCTATTGACATCTAATTTGGTATGATTCTCACTCCCAATCATTCTGCAACACAGGGGTAGATGATCCCCTTTAAGTCATAGGTTAAATGTCCCCAGAATCAGGGACAAGAGAATCAGGCCACTGGGCAAAATTTGGGAAGGTTAAGTTTCAAAAGCATCAGCTCTAGGGTCTACAGTATAAAATATGTGCACTTGCCTTGCTAATGTCCCTGGAAATATTTCCAAAATCAATTGCTATGACATGGTGGGAAGGTGATGAATGTACTTTAAGCTACTAACATTGCATCATTTCTCCAGCATGTCTTCTTCCTCTTCACTTCTTAAAAATGTCCCAAAATAAGACAGTAATGAGGCTCTCTTTTAGGTTGAGAAAATCTATCCCCTTCCTTTCCAGCAAGGATGACAAAGGAATAATCTCAAGGAAAAATACATTTCCCAGTCTAGAACTCCTCAGACCAGACTCTCTTTCAATTCTACAATATGTCATTGCCATCTTTCCCAGCTACACCTCTCTTGTGTCTTAGAATAATCTAGAAATTAAAAATAAAATAAAATAAAAAATCATCCAGGGCCATCAATCCAAGATAATAGGAAGACTGAAATTGTTTTTCATGAGCCTTGGAGATCTTTTAAAAGACATGCACATTTCTAGAAAGGAGACAGGATCTCTCTTCTGCCCATTCTAGTTATACTTTTCATTTTCTAGTGTAACAGGATTTCTAGGTGGCAGGAAGAGCTCCCTGACATGTTACCCTCAGAAGGTGGACAAAAGGCATGCCTTTAAGCAAAAAGTCATGCTGTCTTCAGAAACAGCAAAGGTGTGCTCACTGTAGCATGTAAACATTTTATACAGAGTGAATTCCATTTCTATCCATACTCATCACAAATGAGCATCACCAAGATGCTCAAATGCATATTCACAGTGTGCCTTTCAAAAGCATTGTATGAAAAAAATCGGAGCTAAGCATAGGCACATATCCATTTCATTAAATTAGAGTTTCAGAGAAGCCTAAATAAAAAGGTCTATCACCTTAAGTGTTCTGTTTCTGCACAAGTATAGCTGTCTTGCATTGTCAGTGATTCAAATTGAAAATTATTTCAGATGCAAAGACTTTAAACCTGAATGTTTGACTTGGGTAAAATTATCACAGACAATGAAAGAAACCATCTAGCCCATTCCTCTTCTGAATTTTATACCAGGGGTCACTTTTCCTTTAGTAAACCGGGGTGAGAAGCTATTCCCACTGTCTCAGCAGCAGAGCCCTAACCAATACCACGTTAGGAAATCTTGCATTGTTCTCAGCACGTCCCTTGAGTGTGCTCATCGTATATTTTGATTCGCTCCTTTTTACTTTCAGATTCCTTTTAGCATCTCTCACCAGTCCAAGTATCCAACTTTGCTACTACTCACCTCCAAAGACCCTTCTTGATAGCCAGGCTAGGCTCCGCACATATATATCCATGCAATCCCCTTTCCTACCTTTCCATTTCTACTATTGTCCAGCCTTCAGTGCTACCACTGGTCTCTCCCTTTCTATGTAGCCATTTAGTGTGTACTCCTTCCTTCAGCATGTATTTATTGAGCACCTCCAGTGTGCTGGACACTAGAAAGAAAACCTTGACCAAAGAGATGGAGATTCTTGCCTCTGTGGAGTTTAGATTCTGGAGCAGAGATAGACAATGGACAATAGACTTTTTTAAAATCATGTAACTAGATGATGGTGATTAAGGAGTACACTTGTTGTAGTGAACACCAGGTGATGAATGGAATTACTGAATCACTATATTGCATGCCTGAAACTAATATTACACTGTATGTTAACTAAAATGTAAATAAAACCTTTTAAAAACCCAAGTAACTTACACAGAGAGTAAGATAAATTCTGAGTTATGGCAGGGGAGAAAAACTGTAACAGGGTAAGTGGTATCAGGAATCCCTGTTCTAAGACTTACTGCCCTGATCTAAGGTACAGCAGTCTCAATTTCAATGTTGGTTTTACCATGCTATAATATATCTATGGCCACCTTTCTAACACTTTGTGGGCTTGTTCCTAAATAAACATATATGCAACTGAAGAGGAAGGACAAAGTTGACAAGTGGCTCCCCAGACCAGCATATATTGTTTCGAAGGTACCATGTACTTAACACTGCTGCCTTCTTTGGGCAACCTATAGACACCCAACCTCGGCTACCAGGAATGCTATCTCTGATGGAAATGGTTTAAATTTTGTTTTTAATAATTAAAATGGATTTTTTATGATTATAAAAGCAATGCATGCTTGCTATAGGAGGAAAAAAATCCAACAATGCAGAAAGTTAAAAAGAACAATGATTTTACATAATTCCACAATGACACACCCACTGTTAACATTTTGGTGGACAGCCTTCCACAATTTTTTCTCTGACACACTTTTTAATTAAAATGAGATTGTAATACACATGATCTTTTGTAACATACTTTTCCCCCCATTAACTGTATGCTGACAAGATGTTTTAGAGGATACTGAGGGATGCTAACGTGTTAAAGACGATGGCAAGAATCCCTAATTCAAAAAGATCAGAACTCATCCACGACTACTCTAAATATAAAGGATCAGCTACTGGTTTGGAAAAAAGTAGAAAACTGCATACAACACTGCACATCTAGTTTGAATGTAAAGCAGACAGAAGGGAAAAAAACAACACTGAAGAGGCACTTACAGAAGGCAAGTACAATTTTCTTAATCGTTTTGGAAAGAAGATGAGAAAGTAGAGTATCATTTTCTTTTCTGCACTGTTCTGTGACCACCTCCATGAAGGCTGAGTATGAAAACTGCTCTAGATAGAGACCTCTTTGAAAGGGGCTCTGTGATATGCTGTTTGTATCAATGGACATTGACTAGACTATCATTAGAGGAAAGTCATTATAAAAGATGTCAGGTCTCTGGAATACAAGCCTGGTAACCCACAAAAAGGCAGCTCTTGGTCTCCCTCAAAAATGGACCAGAAAATAATGATGTAAAATGTTCCCTAGAAGCACCTGTACCTGCAGCTTGATTTCTCAGACTATAGCAATACATAAAGTTTTACTTGCTACAAAAGAATAACCTAGAAGATTTGTCATTCTGGATCTACGTGTGTGTTGAAACTTTGCTTTCATTTATAAGTAGGATATATACAAGGCTTCATGAAAACAGATTTGTGAGCTATCAGAAGATATTCAGCATCTAGCACATACACACATATGCACACACACAAATAATAAAACCTTTCCTGTTAGTGTTTGAAATGTCACCATACAGTTTCTTGCGTCTCCCCTTTTCCCCTCTCTACTGTTCTGTAAGTTATACATTCTATTCATATTATTCTATCATTACTTTATCATTTTTAAAACATTTATCAAACCATCAAGTTAATCAGCATCATGTTGCTCTACCTAAACACAAGAACCTGCAAATGCTTTAATTCTCACCTCTCTCTTGAAACTTTCCATGTCATTTTTGTCCAGTTTTAAATACTTCTCAATTAGTATTCTTTTAAATTAATCATTTAGTATTGCTATCATTTTGCCAAGGATTTTGCTCATAAACTCTGTATCTTCTGTGTTCCATTTTCTTCTTGCAGATGAAAATTGTTTAATTGTTCTTTACATTTAGGAGTGATAAGTTCTCTTCACTCTTTGTATATCTGAACAAGTCTTCCATGCTCCTTCCTGAACTCTTTGCAGTCTAAGTGAATTTCTAAGCCCAGATTGATCAGAATCTCCACTCAGCAAATAACTCCATTATCTTCTATTGTGCACTGTAGCTTCTGTGATTTCTGTGATAAGTCTAAATTTTGGTAGTCTGTCTTTCTTATATGTTTTAAGATATCCTTTGCCTACAGTTTCATACAGTTTTGCTATGGATTTTTTTTATTATTTTTTAAAGATGCCTCAAACTAAGGCGATCTTTCCTCAAGAAAAGTTTTTATTATCATCTCTACCCTCTCCTTTATTCTTTCTTCTCTCCTTCTGGATCTCCTACTAGACCTATGTTGGAACTTATACCATCCTCTATGTCTCTTTGCTTATTATTGTTGTTTCCATCTTTTTGTCTATGACCTATGTGATGAGTGCCTCACCTATTTTCCAATTCACTTTATTTTTCAATGGACCTACTCCAGTATTTAATACATCTATTGAGTTTTTAATGTCTTTGGCTACATATTCTCTTATCAGGATTTTCCATTAGTTTTTAAAAATCTGTCCTTTTTCACACTTTCCTGTTTTATCTTATGACTTCTAAACCTTTATCTCTGAACAGCTCAAATATTCTTATTTTTAAATCTCTTGTAGTCTTACTTTAATCCTCAGTCATTGAGGTATAAATATATTCTCTCTAGTGTGTTATTTCCTTGTATGATTTATAACATTTATCCTCAGTCCATCTTAGGAGGGATGAAGTGTGCTCAGTTGCAGTCCCATGCTCTAGATATAAAATATCCTAACATACAGCTTCTCACTTGCTACTGTTGACCATTTTCATTTTCTCCGGTTTTGTTATGATCTTCCTATTCATTTCTTGGCTTGTTGTGTTTCAGTGCTGCATCAAGTGGATGGTGTGTATTCCATTGACATAATCATGTGTCAGGGCCTAGTGTTAAATACTTGCAGATGACTATTTTCCACCCAGGGCTTACGGTGCTTCTTTGATGATTTCCTTTTTCACAAAGTAGAATTTTAGAGTCCTCATTTCACTAATGTGCACTTTTCCTGACTCTTGACTTTATGCAGGTAAGTCAGTTCTAGCTCCTCTCAAAAACAAATCTGCATTTTGGGCTTATCATTCCAAGTGGGTTTTGAAGCTCCAAGAGCCAGCCATTAAGCTAGTTAGAACTTTGCTTTGAACCTTTGACTCCAGTGTACTTTTACGAGTTTGATTGGGTTAGGGGGTGGAGTCATTTTCGTTGTTTCTAAATTGGTTCATTCCAATAAATGTTTGACCTATTTTATCTCACATTTCCATGTGCTTGAAGGTAAAGAAGCTCTCATCCCAGATTTCTGTTATAGGCAGAACTCTCAACATAACTCTTCCATTCTTTCAAATAGTCTATCATCCTTTTCTGACTCACCTTTGAAAATGAGATGCCAGAGGGTGATAACCAACATCTTAATGAAAGACTTAGTTTAGATTACCTTTTGCCTTGACAAACTGAGGCTGCTCTCACATAAACAATACCTAATCATTAAGGAATGCATTCAGTACCAGAAACAAGCTAAATCCTGTCATTCACAGGTAATAGTAGCTGAGAATTTAAAACAAATAATATATAAGTATCTTAAAACTATGGGATAAGAAGGTGGTATTGGAATAATGGATCTAAAAGTGGTAACTAAGTCTAGTTTAAAAAAAAAAAAAAAAGCTGGGTGATTCATACCACCATAGCAATGCCATAGCCAGGTAATATCAGGCCTACCTTAGTTATATACTTCGGCTTTTAAAAACATAGTTAACTTTTTGAAGTTTTTTTCTACCTACTATTCATTTATCCGTTCAATACATGTTGCTAAGTTAATCCTCACATCATTCTAGAAAAATGATACATAAGTATTAACATCTTTACATAAATTATGAGAACACTAAGAACTCATTTAAGTTAGCGGCCAATTGGCCAACAGCTAGTTTGTAGAAAAATTAAACATAATTCTTCTGACTCTTGACCCTTTTCCCTATCTATCACATAGCATTAAACTACTTTACCGGTTAACAGAAAGGTACTATTTGAGAAAAATTGATTCAGATTTGATTCAAAGATTAGAGAGGAGTATCTGGTGGCTCCCCTTCCAAGTCTGACTTTCAGATTGATTCCATCCTTCCCCACTACCAAGCCCATTTCAGCTTTCCCGTCCACTAGCTCCAAGCAGGTTATATTTATGAGGCCTTTGTGTTTTGGGACAAGCATTATCAAGAATCAGATTTTAGGGGCGCCTGGGTGGCTCAGTCAGTTAAGTGTCCAACTTCAGCTCAGGTCATGATCTCACTGTCTGTGAGTTTGAGCCCCGCATTGGGCTGTGCACTGACAGCTCGGAGCCTGGAGCCTCCTTTGGATTCTGTGTCTCCCCCTCCCTCTACCCCTACCATGCTCATGCTCTGGCTCCCAATAATAAATAAAAACAGAGCCTCTTAAATATGGAGGACAAACAGGGTTACCGGAGGGGTTGTGGGAGGGGAAGATGGGCTAAATGGGTAAGGGTCATTAAGGAAGCTATTCCTGAAATCATTGTTGCACTATATGCTAACTAACTTGGATGTAAATTTAAAAAATAAATTCAATTTAAAAAAATAAAAATAAATGAATAAAATACAATAAAACATACTAAGCTTTTTAACCATTATGCAATATGGTAGACTCATTTTAATTAAAATTTACTCTTTGAAGGGAATTTTGCCTGTGTACTCAAAGAGAGGAAGGAAGAGTAATACAATAGTCTCCAATTACAATTTTTTGGAATCTGACCTGACAGTGGGATAGTCAGGATAACAGGACAAGTTGTACTAGCTGCTATCATAAACACCTCTAAAACCTAAAAATAATAATTAATAATAATAATAAATTAAAATGTCAAAAAAAAATTTAAGTCGTATTTTATACTCCCACAACTATAATAATATATAGAGTTCAAGTGTTTGACCGCTTTTGAGAAGCTAAGGTATCACTGTAAAATAATGTTGAACTGGTGGCTGGCAGCAAGAATCCTTAGAAAGAGAGTCTACCCAATTCTTTTAGAGTACATCTCTGGGGGAATATTCAAAGTTTCAACATGTTCAAGTGTAGGGTAGAAACTAAATATACAAATAATGAACAGAAAGGAGGAGTAGAGATAATGAAACAGAGATCAAGGACAATAAATTCTTCCTTGGTGATAATAAATTTCACACCCCCAAAGAGGAAGGAAATAATTTTTTTGAGCAGGAAAATATCAGCCACTGTTTGCTCTCATGACAATTTCTAGACATGGTTCTGGTAGTAAATGGGAACAGTACTTAACTTTGTTGAATGTCCACTTAATATAAATGGTCATGGCTAAAGATGTTAGTTAATGTCCATAACAGAGAATCTAAAGTATATGGTAACATATACTTTGCAATTGAGCATATATAATGTCTACTACCTGTCTGCATATTGACTGGGGGGGGGGGGCGGTGGGAGAAGATAGAGTACAGGAGAAGGAGAAGTGTTGCTCAACTCTTAAAACTGAAGCTACATGCTTGAATTCACTGGTGATGTTCACCTTCAACAGAATGTATCAAGCTCTACATCTTGTGTTCTCAGAAATATCTAAAGCCCTATATGCTAAAAGATCTTTCTTGCTGGCCTGCCAAAGTGCTTGAAATTCTCATCTTACTCATAGTTTAAAGACTGCAAACCTTTATTAAAATGCAAAGCTGATGCCTGGAAATATAAACCACCAGTACCCATGTAGGTCTTGAGCAGCTACAGAACAGTCACCCTCTTGTGGTCTTCAATTCCCAAAAAAGTTGAAATAAATGATTTCATAAGTCTCTCCTCTCATTGGGAAATTCTGTAGTTCTCCAATTCTGTAATATGATAAACTCACATGTACAAAAGTTTTGACAGAGAACTAGGAATCTGGGTAGATACACAGTCTTAAATGCCACTTGGGGTAGGTGGAGTAAAGGGGTGGTTAAGGCCAACATAAGCATCACTGCGAAGTCCTCTGTGATCTAAGGTGTTTTCCTGGTGGTACTTCCAAGGAGTTACATCCCACAGCTTTGCACCTTGAATGGGGATGATGTTTATGTATATAAAATGTTCCTTGTCCTTGATCCCTTCTGTCACTGGTAAAGATCCTTTGAAAATGAAAATCAGCATGAAAGCATATAAAGGACTTGAGAAAACTATGCCAATAGCAGCAAGTTGCATAGAAGAACCTCCTAGGACATTGTTCGCATTTCTGTCCACTCCCTTCTCCTACAATCCTGTGATTTGTCTTTCCATCGGCCTATGAGAATATAGTATATCTTTAATATAGTCACTCCATATTATACAAAAGTAATTTTTGTATAAAATATAAGAGTATAAAGACAAGTATTAATGATTAAGGACATTGAAAGCATGTTGAATGTGTCAGTGAATAGCTACCTATATAAGCAAAAGAAGTACCCCATCTGCAACTGAGGGGCACTGGATGGGGTCATTTTCAGAAAATAAAATATTAAATTAATACAGCTTCTCATACTCATTCTTCAGGGTGAAATTCTACATCCCAGTACCATTGTATATGTTAAATGTCACCCTCTATCTATTTCCCTGGGGGAGAGTAATGCTGCATGTATAGTAATTGCTTAGGTGTCATTTTATGAAACTGGTTGAGTTTCATGTCAAAAACTATTGATAAAAAGCATAATGGAAAGGAGGAACAGGAGTATAGAATGGGGCATGGAGTAGAGGTATCCTCAAAGAAAAATAAAAGCAGTGATAACAATCATTGTAATAATTCCACAAACATGTTTATGTTTAATGCTTTACCATTTAAAGCATTCACTCAATTTTTATTTTGATGATATGAAGTAGAAGAGAGAATTGTTTACCCACTTCACGTGTAAGATTTATGAAGAGACTGTGCCAGATCACACCCCTGGTAAGAAAGTAGGAACCTAAAACTAGGTGCTACCTGTTGATCCTGCAGACACTGTTTTGCTCTAACATGGTCTCAAGAGCCACAGAGACTTCTGGGCCCTTTTGGGAATGCGTTTAGCAAGTCAGCTTTTCTCAACTACTCAAGATCTTGTTGGCAACAGGCAATACTTAAATACCCTGATAAGCCAAGGCCTCATCTCACCAGCTCTCAGGAACCCCTGCTCTCATCTTCTCCCATGTTAGAACTAGCTTCCTCCTACTCAGTCCTCAGGCAGAGAATAGCTAGGGAAGGGGTAGGGCAGAGAGAAACAGAGTGTCAGGCAGAGAATTAATCCAAACTCTCTTCCTGGACATTAAACATTTGAGCTTTGGGTCTCATCTCAACACCAATGCTCCTAGAGAATAGGACTTTGTGTTTGCTTTCCATTATATTGCCTGTGTCTGAGCTGCACCTATAATTGGGCCACTAGAACAATGACCTCATTTCATTTTTTCCTTGAGTAGTTGAGGAGAGGGAGTTTACTTTTAACCACTCTTCTATGAAACCATGGTAGGTCACAAATGTATTTAAGGGGCTCCAGAAAGGTCAGAAAGCTCCAAAATTATTTTAGTTATGTGCTCCATTGTCCCCAGTATTCATCATGACTCTTTGATTACATCTATGTTCCCTGTTAAACTGCAATGCTCTCCCCACCCTTTTTAAATGTTTATTTATTTTTGAGACAGAGAAAGAGTATGAGTGGTTGAAGGACAGAGAAAGAGGGAGACACAGAATCCAAACCAGTCTCCATCCAGGCTCTGAGCTGTTAGCACAGAGCCCAACACAGGGCTCAAACCCATGAACTGCAAAGATCATGACCTGAACCAAAGTTGGATGCTTTACTGACTGAGCCATCCAGGCACCCCAATGCCCTCCTCTTCAATCAGAGTAATCAGTTGTCAGAGATGGACACTTTTGGTGTAAATGAGTGTTTCTTCTTTAAAGCAGAGACTAATACAGCGAGAGGGGAGAGAGAGGCAGTCACTGAAATGGGCCCAGATAATGCAGGATTCAAGGCCAGCTACACTTCCTATGATGTCTGGAGCCAAGGTCCACACCCATGACCCTACAAGGCAAACTTGGTTTCAGACCATTCCATCTCCTCTCATAGATCCTCAATTCCCTATCTGAGCTGAAGAGTTCTCCTGTAATTGCTTCTTCATTAACTCCCCCATTCAGCTTCTACCTTTCATGTTAGTGATTTTCAGTCTTTAGTTTTCTAAAGCTTTGGGAAATAGAAGAAAACCAACCATAATTGAACATCTCATTGCCTCAGTTCCCCAGTTTTTTTGTTGGCATGTTACAAACTGTTGCTACTCTAAGAGACTTCTTCAGATTATACAAGCAGCAAGCAATAAAGGACTCACATTCCACTCCAGGGAGAAATTTTCCAATAGCTTCCTCATTTCCTCATTGTCCCTGCACCTCCCCAGCTCTCTTTAAATACTATGGAGCTTATTCTGTCACTGACCTTGTCTGATCAGATGGCTTGTCAGCAACTGCAGTCTAATTGGAAAGCAAGTTGCTATGGTAATTCCTGTCTCTTATGTCTTATATTTAAAGATACAATGATCCCAAAAGGGAGAGATTGCTTGTGGTTGGTGACAGAGGAAAATATACAAATTGTGCAACTGATATATTCAAATGAATTCTGAAATCTAAATCAGGACTTGATGTAATAAATTGGTCTTAGAATTTCTACCAAAAGCACATTTGGTCAGAATGGTCTTTTTCCTGCAAATACTTTTATTTGGGGGGAAAAAAGGAAAAACTGTATCATGGACAAGCAGGAAGGAGGTGCCTATTCATAGCCAAAAATTAGCTTTGAGATGTTTGAGATCCTTTTTTAAATTTTTTAATGTTTTATTTATTTCTGAGAGAGAGAGACAGCATGAGCAGGGGAGGGTCAGAGAATAAGGGAGACACAGAATCTGAAGCAGGCTCCAGGCTCTGAACTAGCTGTCAGCACAGAGCCCTATGTGGAGCTTGAACCCACGAACCGTGAGATCATGACCTGAGCCAAAGTTGGACGCTTAACCGACTGAGCCACCCAGGTGCCCCAAGATGTTTGAGATCCTTAATTCAAGCATGCTGCATTCTGTGCTTGAACGGACATTCATATGGGAGTTGGCAGCTCCAGGTCCTACTTCTCTAACTTGGTGTGTGGCCTTAGGTAAACCACCTAACCTTTCTGTGCTTTCTCATTCTTTCCTGCTAAACTAGATAACAGCTTTTGCCTCTTTCATGCATTTAGTCAACCAACAATCACTCATTCAACAGGAAACCCTGGAATCCATTGCACTGAAGACAACATTACAATTTCCTATTAGAGTAAAAGCTCCTTGAAGGCAGAAATTGTATTCTCTTAAATATATCAGAAGATGGGGCTTGCAAAGGAATTTTGAGATTTGGTGCCAAAAACACTTAAGCATTGTTAATACCTGTCCTCTCCAGCTCAATAGAATTGAGAGCTGTGTGTGTGATGTGGTAGGTTCAGTAGTATTGAGGGTGTTACAGTGGTCACAGATCCAACCCTCAGAAACCTACAGACAGAAGCAGAGCCAGTGTAACTACCAGTCTAACAATGATAAGATACTCTGATAAAGACACAAGGAGTATGCAAGGAAAGTTCAGAGGAAGACAAGGTCTTAATTCCAAAGGATTAGAGGCTTCCTTGGAGAAAACTATGAAGGTTGGCCTTAAAACTGATATTTTCTTCCCACTCCACTACTTAGTTGTGAGGGTAAAGTTTACTTTAATCAATGTAAGCAAAGGATTTTAAGTCCTAAAGACATCATCTGTCCAATCAACACACATTTGTGGAGTGCTTGCTGGGTGCAGAGGTGACAAACTATGAGTAGAACAAAGTCCTCGAATGTGGGACTTATAGTCACTGGAGGAGACTAGACTCTAGAACGAAATAATAATGATAATAAATACTATTTCTTTAACACTAAGATTTAAATATTTAACATGCAGTTATTCAGTAATTAGTCCTCACAAAGTTTTACAAGCTAAACCCTGTTGTCTTCATTTTAGATATGAAGAAACTGAAGCTCAGAGAATTTAAGTAATTTTGCCAGCTTCACAGAGCTTGTAAGAATCTATGAGTACTTGTAGGGGTCTACAGTACTAGCTCTGTTGCCTGGTTCCTAACATAAATATCCTCTTCCCTGGAAGTCAGTTAACCTTGACTCAATTTCTAGAGCCCCAACAAAAACCTTAAGTGTATGAATGAAGATACACTCCTATCATCATAAAGAACATCTTAACCTAGACCAGCTCAGTTATTAATTACCCAAATACATACAGCTTCTTATTCCTTTGTTACACTATGTGTTTGAGAAAAAAGGAGAGGATGCATGTGTAGGACATGAAAATCCAGTAAACCTTGAAGATAACTTTTTAAAACCAATGTGTAGCAAAGGCAGACGTAGCATAGGGCTTTTGTCTACCACTTGATGTGTGATGGGGAAATCGCCTCAGAAATTTACATAAAATTAATGAAATATATAGTCAGTAAAAATGCGCCCCTGAATTTCTGAATTCAAAGAAATTCTGAAAATGTGGCAAAGGGCAGGAAAGATATCAGTTTTCCATGTAGGATGTTTATAAGGGTGCTGCTACATTCATCTATCCCAAAGAGGAAAATAAGAAAAATTTTCTTAAATTCAAAAGAGGCCAAATGTGAGTTCCTTCTTGTTCATTCACTGCAGCCTATAAAGGAGGCACTTTCATGCCAAGAGTAAAAGTTAATGAGGTGGAAAATAGTGGGGCATAAAATGGAGAGTAATTATGAATTACAGAGTGAAAACAGAGACTGGAAGGAAGAAGAAAGCCATTTAGGGAAGGGCAAATTATGTTATAGGTATGGGAAGGGTAGCGAAAAATGCCTAACAGATAATTATTAAGGAAGTTTTGGGGGGTGCTGTGGGGTGACAAAAGTGAACAGAGAATCCTGCAATAATTGTCCCCCCACACACACACACACATTCTCTTGGTAAAGAGGCTCAGTATGACAGGGAAGATTTCAACACTGGTTTACAGGGAGATCAATGGGGCCCTATTTAAGCTGATAATAAAATAAGCACTGTGTCCAGGATAGTGGCTCAGACTAAGGTACCTTCTCCCCTTGTCCAGCACTCAGGAAGAATGGACCTTGTTGGCTACCCTGCTGCTGCTCCCTCATAGGGACTGCCCGCAGAGCTGCTCCTAGGAAACAGGTGCAGTGCCTTAAGAAGGATGCTTCATGGAGCCCTTCACCTAGCTTGTTGAAATGGAAGCTGACGGTCATGGAGGACTGCTGACGATGTGGCTGGCTGCCTTTTAATAACAGAATCACAGAATTAATTTAAAATCACTGAATTCTAGGGCTAGAAGGTACCCACGAGATCATCTGGATCAACAGTGTTGTTTTATAGATGAGGAACAAAGGCCCAGAGAAGTAACAGATTTGACTCAAGCAGAGTGGTTAATTAGTGTCAGAGTCAAAACTAGAACCTAAGTCTCCTGACTCCAATAAAGTAATAAAAATAATAGTAAGCAGCATAACCTTTGCATGAAACTGTGTTTTTTCCTCCTGTATGAGCATACATATTCATATGACCTTCAATAGCCTGACCAACTACAAAGAATTGAGTATGAAATGTACCGAGGTACAGAGGGCCTTAGCAACATCTTACTGAAGAAAATGATCTCAAAGAGCTCCAGTGATTTGCCAGTGATGAAGGACTTTATCTTACCCACTCAAGAGACCTTGCCTCATGAAGCTTCACAATGCTGGAGTTTGGAGAGCTGGAGGTTCAAATTTCTTCATCTGAACACCCCCCAAGGGTCTGTGTGCTAAAGGATTTAGTAGTCCCCATTTTTAGTAAGTCGTCCTTTCTACTTTGCTGGTATATTTTCTTTCATGACATAATTGAAAAACAAAGTAAAAAGCCAAAGGACCATAATTCAGGAAGGAGCAGCCACCTGGTGTGCTGAGTGAGCGACCAAACAACTCCATCACAGGCAGTAAATACCATATCATTAAGTTGAAGTGAAGTCTCTGGTAAATGAGGCTTAGTTATGAGGGGTATTTTTTTCCAGTGTGGCCAACCTACACTCCTACATGACTCCTAATTCAATAGCCAACAAAAATTTAAACAATTAATGTATATACCCATTTTCACCAGATGGTAGAAGCAAAACTCATACATGACCTGATGGGAAGAGTATTTCTTGGCCAAACACTAGATGCTATGCAGGGTTCTAGAGTCTTAGGTATCAGAGTGAATAGATGGCATCAACAAATTCCAAAATGTCAGAGACTTTAAGAACAAGGTTCTTTCTTTCTTTCTCACCTAATGGTCCAGGATAGTGTTTCTCAGCACTTTATGAAGGAGGCCAGGCCAACAGCAGCTCATCTATCTGTAACTATGGCTTCCAAAGTTTCCGTAGGCATCTCCAGCCAAGTCAGATGGAAAAAAGTCAGAACATGGAGGCAAATATGTGAGGGGCTATGGGCCAGGCCTAAGGGTGCACAAATCACTTCTGCTCACATTTCATGGGAGTAACCTGCTCCTCACAAGGCTATACCTAATAGCAAAATTAGCCACAAAATGTAGTCTAGCTATGTACCCATAAAGGAGAAAGGAAAAACAGCTCTTGGTAGACAGCTATAAATCTCTTCCATGTCATGTATTATATCCATATTTCTCACCAAAACCCTAACAGGTAGTTATAATGATCTCCACTGGATTAAGTAAGTCTCATGGGGGCTCACTGACTTGTCTAAGTTCGCACAACTGACAATGATAAAGGTAGATTTCTAAGTCAGTCATGTCTGGCTTCCAGGTCCACACTTTCTGTCACATGTGTATGTGAACTAAAACAAATACAAGCCAGCAGAGCCTTGAAACAAAGTCATTAGTGAGATTACCCATGTAGACCATTTAGCACTATGCCTGCTACACAAGTCTGTAATAAAGGCTAATTATTTTGCCATCATTATTATTGCTGCAGCCTTGAGTTACACAGCTCACACACATGCCCCAAACCTACAGATAATTTATCATGGCTTGTGTGTCGGAAGTACCACCTACCTTCCCATCTCCCTTACTTTGGCCTCTGCTGAGGCTGAAGGACTACAATTAAGCCAAGTGACTCATGTGATCCCTTCCCTTTCTTCTCTACACACAATCTCCATTTCCTTATACTTACCCAACTCTAGTCTTCCATCACTTAGAACTTAATTAAATTCCTATTTAAACAATTTCTGACAGGCATACACAGAGTAATAAAGGAATTATCTCCTTTTTGTAACTTTTAAGTAAATCATGGGGACCCTTAATTGTTTGCAAAAAGAGAACTCATAACCCACATCAAACCACTCCTGAGCCATCACGTTACTGTTAATAACTACTGGTCTAGCTGAAATTGCAAAGAATCATAATTACAATAATGATGGTGTGAAATGAAAGGATGTTTGCAAGAAACACCGAAAAAAGTAATTGAGAGAACTTAGGATCTGTTAAATGTTGAATAGGAGTTAGAGGTGACCCAGTAATTAAAGCTTGGGTTGGTCTAGTGAACCAACAGGTATGATAGATAGAGATGTTGACTGGCATAATTAATTGGGGAGGGGATGGCAGTTGGGGGAGGAACATAATAAACCTCTTTTTTTTTTTTTAAGTCTCTTGGATTTTATTTATTTTATTTTATTTTATTTTATTTTTTTATATATAGAGAGAGACAGCGTGAGCAGGGGAGGGTCAGAGAGAGAGGGAGTCACAGACTGAAACAGGCTCCAGGCTCTGAGCTGGCAGTCAGCACAGAGCCCGACACGGGGCTCAAACCCACGAACCATGAGATCATGACCTAAGCGAAAGTCAGACGCTTAACCGACTAAGCCACCCAGGCGCCCCTAATAAACCTACTCTAAACTAGTTGCCTATAAAGTGTTTACAGAACATGTAGAATATGGCTTTGGTAGTTGTAAACATGAACTCTGCTCTAAGAGAGAAACATGTCCCAATAACCTGTGAGACATCAACAGAGAGGTTCTAATAGGGAAACTTGAGAAATACAAAGAGCTTCAGAAATGCTGACATTGAGAGGGCATGAGAGAAAATATGGTCTATGAAGACAAAGAATAAAATGTATTGAATCCCTACTCTGTACTCTGCTCTTTATCACTTTATATGTTGGGCACCCTTCCCACACTTTGCTCCACTTCTATTGACTTGGCACTCCCAACGTCTCATGCATGTTGCTTCTCTCCAACTAAATTACTAATTCTTGGAAAACAGAGATACTCTTTTTTACTGTCTTACATGCACTACACTTACACACAGAATGTACTATAAAAGAACTTATATGATTCACTGCTTGAGACTTCATCTGTGAAAGGTAAATTTCCACATTTATATATTGCCTTACAATGTAGCATGGAGGAATGGAGTAGTATTTAGTTGTTTTATAAGCATATCACTCCCAAAAGGATTTCTACTCTAACAGATTTTAAAACAACAGGATTTTCTGAAGTGGAAGTAGTTTTCCAACTCACTGTAAATATGGCCTATCTGATTTCTGCCATCCTTTTGAGACCCCATGAGCATATGCAAGGTCAACTTTATTGACTGGCTCCATGGTATACTCCGAGGTATCTGTATGCTTCTTTTTCCTCTTGTTGGGATGAGTAAGCAATTTAATAAATGTGAAGCACAGAAAAAAAAAATGGCAAATAAGTGCGTAATGTATGTTAGTTATTATGACTGTGATTTTTAGCCCCTTTTCTCATCTGCTGAGGGAAGGGAGGGAAATACATTCCAAAATATAATTACTCAATATTTTAAATTAAGACAAAACTAAAAATGCATACAATAGTTTGCTGCTGATGTATTTGAAAGTGAGATGAATTCAACTGTCTCAGATCAAAAGTCACAGAGAGGGTTCTTTTTATCTGTTTCATTTGGAGCCATCGTTATAGCATCTTTAGCAAAGACTCACCTTGCCCAGGAGAAAAAAGCAGATGCAAAACTTCAGGAAACGAAGAGGAGAGGAACTCTTTGGCAATGGCCTTACCACACACTGACAGCAAGTCCCATTCTATATTGACCCTCTCCCAAAGGGAACAATAGGCTTTTTAGGTTATGACTTCAGTGATGGAGGCATCCTTATTGGGATGCCTTCGTGCATGGTCTACTCTCCTCTGATGACCTGGTCTATTGACCAGATGGTGGGTCTCACTATGGAAAAAAAACTCAGACTGCCATTTAGAGTAATGCTATATATTTACTAGTTTAAGAATCTAATCTTTAAATGGGGTTAAGAGAACTGTTCTTAGGACCTTTGCTAGCATCATTTTCTTCAGCACAGTGGTTGGCTGGCTAGCTTATTATTTCCCACCTGCAAAGGAATTCAACTCTAAACTCCCCAAGAAGGCAGGCTATCTGGCAAGCATGGTGATATCTGGAGTTGACCATGTAATAAACATTGTGCTTTCACAAATACCACCTTATTTGTCTCTTTAACAGCCCTGTGAGGTAGCTGCTATTCTCATCTTACAAATGAGGGCACGGAAGCTCAGTTAGTCTCCATTACTTCCCCACAGTTATACAACTAGACAAAAATTGAGGCAGGATTCAAACTCAGGTCTCTATTGTAGTCTCTGGATCTGACCTTCAGGGAATTCTGAGAGAGTTTTCAGTGTATGTTTGAAGAGCATTATGAAATTTTCTGAAATGCATTTTCATTGGAATTTTCACCTTCCCTGTTTTTTTTTTAATTATATAACACATTTCCAGAAGAATATAGAGTAGATGAGTAGACATAGGATATAAATACAGAAAACATAATATATGTGTGTGTATACACACACATATGTAAATGTGTATGTTTTATTATGTATAATCATATACAACATTTAATTCATACATAAGCATAATGTATGTACTATATATAAAAGTATATTATTCATGTATCTGCAGTTGTATTCAAATACAACTTAGCAACAATCCATTTTACTTTTTCCATCAACACAGATATAACCCATCAAATAAAGACAGCACTCAGTTAAAAGAAAGCCTAGAATATGACTTGCTTACAGATGATTGCTAAACCAGGACCCATTTTATTCATCTTTTAGATCCCTAGCACCTACCCTAGTGCCTTAAACACAAAAGCTGCTTAGTCAAAATCTCTTGAACATTTGTTGAATTCATTCTTAACTCCTTTAAATATTCACCCCAAGGTTTTGCTAACCAAGAACCTTCCTTCCTGGACTAATACACAATTTGATTTGTAAATACTCTGTTTACTGCAAGTTTTCAAGAACACAGCTTTATTGTGCAAGAGTCAATGTAGAAAATCTTTTATAATCTTTAAAAGATAATTCATTCATTCAGCAAACATTTGGTTGGGAGCAGGAATACTAAAAGGCAATGTCACTGTCCTCTTTGCCTAGTGACAGAGACAAACCAGAGTGCAAACCCAATCGTTGTGTAAGGGCTATGACAGAGTATATTTGTGTGGATCCCAGACCACAAGGACTCATCGAAGGAAAACAGTCAACTAAATTTAGTCTGAGGTTATTAAAAAAATAAACGATTTGGTGAATCTTAAAAAATACTTTAATGCAATTGAATTCCCTAGTGTGCTTAGTTAAGGAGGAATATTTTGGATATGTTAGAGGAAAATGCTCTGTGAAAAGTCAGGAGAGGAGGGAAAAGATGAGGAAGGCCCAGTTGGATAATATCCCCTATGTTGTGGGGAGGAAGAAAACAGCAAAGAAATCTCTATGAGTATTTTGTTTCTTATTACATCCCAGCTCATAGATGCCATTGACATTCTAGTGAGATTTATAACTTTTGGTGACAGGTTTTAGTTCTTCCTTATCCTGTAAAACCAGAGCAACTCTGCTCTGAATCAAACAGTCTCAGAATTTGGCAAATGAGTATCAGGTGAAATGGACAAAATATTCCTGTCTACAATAGTTTGAAATTTTATGTTAGACCTAGGTGAATTCTACCTGCTCCTTCAGTCTCTAAAGTCCTTCCTAGTGAATACCACTTCCCTCCATCAAGTGTACCTGCATATAAAAACCACTCTGTTGACCAGAAGAATGTAATACTGGAGTGGAATNTTATGCTGAGTAAAATAAGTCAGGCAGAGAAGGACAGCTACCATATGTTTACATGTATAGGAGGATTAGGAGGAACTTAATGAGAACCATGGGTGAGAAGGGGAAAAATAGTGGGGGAGAGGGAGAGAGGCAAACCATGAGAGACTCTTGAATGCTGAGAACAAACTGAGGGCTGATGGGGGTGGGGGAGACAGGAAGGAGGGTGATGGGCATGGAGGAGGGCACTTGTGGGGATGAGCACTGGGTGTTATATGGAAACCAACTTGACAATAAACTATTAAAAATAAAATTAAAGCATAATAAAAATATCAAAAAATGTTATATATAAAGCTGTAAAAAGGAAAAAAAAAATTTGTGCTCAGAAACTCACTTCAGAGAGAATGCCCTGAAAACCGCCAGTATCTCATGCAAGCACATCTCCTCTTCCTTGAAGGAAACATGGAATTTCATTCACAGAAGAGACTTAAAAAGTCATCCTCTCTAATCCCCAATCATAGAGTCATACCAGTCATCTCCCATGTTTCCTGCTCCATGAGTGTTTTGCCAATTCCAGGACTTCACCTGGGAGCTCTGCAGAGGAAGCTGGGAAATGCCTTTAGCTGTAGCTAAAGACATCCAGAAGCTATTAGTACAGCATACTAATACATGCATGTGTCCCTTGCATGATGTATATTAAATGTAAAAATCCCTGGGACAAAAGCCTAACTCACAGACCAGCTAGGCTTGGCTGCCATTTACCCAATTTGGTCATGCTGCCTATAGAAAAGAGGTGAAAGAATACTGAAGACAATTGTTATCTCCTTCGCAGTTTTGTAGATGCCAATTTCTGGACCCAAAGACTACTTTTCCTCCATCTACCCATCCATCCATGTAGCATTTATTGAGTACCTATTACATGCCAACTTGCCACTAGATGCTAGAGACAGATGAATAAAATAGGATCAGGAATTCAAAGGCAAGTTAGGGAGTTAGACAATGACCACAACTCCCCACAAAAAAAAAAAAAAAAAAA
>NW_027551558.1:14776201-14814807 GCF_008692635.1 Crocuta crocuta | reverse complement strand
GGGGAGTTAAAAAAAAACCCCAACCCCCCCAAAAAAAAAAAAAAAAAAAAAAAAGGCAATGACAAAACAATACATATCCTTTAACTGAGAAATCAAAGAAGTCTTGTGAGAACTAGAAGGTAGGAAAACTTCAATGAGAGACAAAGGAGAGGCTTTCCAAGGAGATACAGGATTTTCAAGTGACTCATTCCTCTGGAGCTGATTTAATTGAACTCCTCTGCCAAGCTTTTCACATCCAACCATGTATGTGACCTGGAGAATGGTCTGCTGGAGTGTTACTACCATTTCAAAAAAAATTTTTTTAATGTTTATTTATTTTGAGAGAGAGGGAGAAAGAGAAAGAGAGACAGAGACAGAGAGAGAGACAGAGCATGAGCAGAGGAGGGGCAGAGAGAGAGGGAGACACAGAATCTGAAGCAGGCTCCAGGTTCTGAGCTGTCAGCACAGAGCCCAAGGCGGGGCTGGAACCCACAAATTGCAAGATCATGACCTGAGCCTAAGCTGAACGCTTAACCGACTGAGCCACCCAGGCGCCCCACTACCATTCTTCTAAAGAGCCTTGCAGTCAAAACCAGCACCACTTCCTAATACTGGAGGTATTAGAAATGCAGAGCCTCAGGCCCCACTCAAGATCTTCCCGTGGAGAAGCATTTGAAGAAGACCCTTGGGTAATGCATATATTCATGAACAATTGGGAAGCACTATCCTAGAAGTTGAGTGGAACCTCATGTAGGGGAGTTAGCTTTCCATAGGATCAGGATCTCTCATCCAAAAAGGCCTGCATTCAATGTCTGCGTTGAACATATCTCAAACTATTTGATCCCAGAATCTCTTTACACTCCTAACAGTTATTAAAGACAGCAAAGAGATTTTGTTTATGTGGGTTATAGCTACCAATATTTACCATGCTAGAAGTTAAAACTGAGAAACATTTTGTCAGTCCATTTTAAAACAATAATAAATTCCTACATTTAACATAAACAATAGTTGTTATACAAAGTAATCTTTTCAAACAAATATTAGTGAGTAGAGTATCATGATTTACATATTTGCAAACATTTTTAGTATCTGGCTTAACAAAAGACAGATGGAATCTCATATCTGCTTCTGCATCATGGCAGTTGTCGTATTACACATTGAGCAACCCCTGGACTCCACTGTATCCTCAAAGAATGAGAGTGGAAAAAATTATACTTTAGCATTATTGTGAAAATAGTTTTGACCATACAAACCACCAGACCACACTTTGAGAACAGCTAATCTATCACAGTTTTAGAGATCTCCTCTCTTCACAAAACCTTTACCTGCTGCCTCTAAGAAAATGCCATCATATTTGGAATGGTACCAACTGCAATGATTTTTCACAATTACAAAGAAAATTCTTAACTATATCTATTGAGACAAAGAATGCTTTCTTAATTATGTACGTTCTTTGGATATAAAGATTCCACATCCTTCCTTAACAGACGGGTTTAATGATCCTCACAATTGTGTATTATCTTAGCCAAGCCAGGCAAGGTTTGTTAAACTTCACTGGAGATAGCATTCACGCTAGTTTACATAGGTACACTAAACATGAAGGGAAGCTATGCATAATAAAAAATACTGTCAATTATCAATAGTAAATAAATGTTCATTATCTATTTCCCACAGCAGCTCTTGCTACACATTTAATATCTGAAATGTTGTGACTTTTTGTTTAAATTTTCTTACTTATGAAAAACTAAACCTACCTAGTGCCTTCTATGTTTTTTGAACTATTTTGCCTCATTATCTTCTGCTCCAAGAACCTTATTTGTCTAATTTATTGTCTCAGTAGCCAAGGGAAAATTGGTTCTTTTTGCTCCTGAAGCAAACTTTAAGACAAAATTCACAGATCTACAGGAGCCCTTAATGATCATCTAGTTCACCAGTTCTCCATTTTTCATGCATATGAGAATTACCATTGCTTGGAGAATTAAAAGGGAAAAAAAGAAAACACCACACACACACACACACACACACACACACACACACACACACACACACACACACCAATCCCAGAGTCCAACCTGAGATGAAATAAATCCAACTCTCTGGTGTATACCCAGACTTTGGACATTTTTTTAAAGGTCCACCAGAAGATTCTACAATGTGGCCAGAGTTGAGAAACTCTGATATAGTCCCACTGTTCCTTTTATAGATGGGAGGCAGGGATGGCCAAGTCGGAAAAGATTCTTACTGAGAATCACCAGGAAAGAACTAGGATTTGAATACCACCTTCTGGCCAAACAACAGGGCCATGACTCTTCCATTAGTTCTCTTAATTCAGAGTTCCCAAAATACAAAAAGTTTACTCCCCTTCCTTTGCATGAAAGTCATTTTTCAAATGTTTAAATTTTAAGACAAGTATGTACACTCATGTTACTACTTCCCCATTCTTGATATATGACATTTCCACTAGTCCAGAAAATTTTCCCTTGCCTCTTCTCTGTCAGCAATCTCCATCCCAGGATCCCAAGTGACAATTACTCCAATTTCTACCACTATAGATTAGCTTTGCCTAATATGAGGCTCTAAAACAGAGCAACAAAATTATACAGTATGCATTCTTTTATGTCTGCATTCTTTTACTCAGCATATTTTGTTTTAAAGAGTCAACCATGTTGTAGCCACAGTTTGTTCCATTTTATTGGTAAGTAGTATTTCATCACATAGATATTCTACAGTTTATCCATTGGGTTGTTCCCAGTTTGGGAAACAACAAATAAAGCTGCAATGAACATTTGTCTACAAGTCTTGGGGAAGGCATACATATTTATTTATCTTGAATAAATATATAGGAGTGGAAATACTGGGCTTAGAGTGACCTGGGAGGCAAAATGTGTAAAACAAAGTGATCCAGGGTGGCTCAGTTGATTCAGCAGTCGACTCTTGGTTTTGGCTCAGGCCATAATCTTGCCATGCTGAGAGTGAGCCCCATGTCAGGCTCTGTGCTGACAATGTGGGACCTGTTTGGGATTCTCCTCTCTCTCTCTCTCTCTCTCTCTCTCTCTCTCTCTCTCTCTCTCTCTCTCTCTCTCTCTCGCTTCCTCAATAAATAAACCGTAAAACAAAACAAACAAACAAAAATGTGTTCCAGCCCTGCAATCAGTCAGAGGTAGCCCAGCATACCTGCCTATTAGTGAGGCTATTTATTGACATGGAGATCAATGTACTTTATAGGCATGTCAAAAGGATTGGAGAGAATGTATGAAGAGTAGCTGGTAAATCTAGATACCTCATAAATGATATTAAACATAACTAGAGACAGAACTAGGTTGAACTGGAACAAGATCCCTGAATTTCTCAGTGATGTATTTTTCCACTGCTACATACTGTTCACCTTCCCCCAACCCTTATCCAGACAAAGCCTCCCCTCCCCCACTCCTGTCTTTGAAGTTGAGGCTATAAAATATGAACTACCTTCTGAAATAATTTAGAAGTGTTCTTTGGTTTGTTCATTTCTAATAATTTGTAGTTCTCTTTGATGGACAGACAGATGGAAGGGAGGGAGAAAATCCAGATAAGGGAACTCTCAGCACATGAATTCAGGCAAGGAGAAATGTCTACCTTTTACGCAGTATCAGGCTGAGGTATTACCATGAGTGGTCAACCAAACCTACTAGAAGAGGTAAGTGAACCTGGAAGTCATTTTTGGAAGATATGGCCCCATTTGGATTTAAGCAGTGTCTGTCGTCTAGTTCTTCCTCCATGACTTACGCTTTCCCTGTGCAACTCTCACTTAACTCCTTTATATGTTCAAATTAACATCTTTTTCCAGGCCTACCACCCCTTTCCTACTCCTCCTCATTCCTGTACCTCCCAGAACTCCTTCCACTTGCAGGACAGAGGAGCAAAATAAGTAGCCAATAGCCAAAGTATTCTTCTTCTTCTACTCCTCCTCCTCTTACACACACACACACACACACACACACCACCTTTATGTTGAACTGTAAAAATTGTGCATACTTAAGTTTATCAAGTAAATCATCAAAGATGCTGTCATAGAATAAGAAGGCTCTTTTCTCTCACAAAATGTCTCCTCACTCACAGGGGCTTGTGTAAAGTGGCCCACCACCACCGAGTTGACAAGCTCCAGATGTCACCAGCCCCCTCACTGAGATGGCTGTTGTTCCCAATCACAACTCTCCTGTAAGACTTCCTCCCTGCTCTGTCTTCCAGGCTTTGCCCTGATCAAGAGCCTTTCTAGAGCTCTTCAGCTAAATGCCGGGCCAACAGACAGTGCTTCTGCCTCAGCCAATTTGAATGCATGCTGCCTATGAGATTTCCTGAGACACTCTCAGTTGCTGCATTAAAACTGCATGAGTCTTCCTCTGGGGGCCTAATAATAGCACGTTTCATCTGTGAGCCACTTTATAAACATTAAGTGATTAAGCCACCCTCTATATTCTCAAGCTCTGGGCTTTGGCATAGAGGACTTCACTCTCTACGGCCCTCAAATTACTCCAGCAAGAAAAAAAAAAACTGAGACCTGAAAGATCTTTTTAGGTCAAGATATTAAGGCCAAAGGCCTTGCAGTAACAACCCCTACTGGAGTAATGATATGGAGGACACAGGGATTTAAAGCCATGCTCCTTTGAGACTGAATTGAGGTTCTCATCTCCCAAACTTAGATCGGCAGAAAGAAGAACTTGACTCCATGGTTTAGAGCAAGATCATGGAATATAGCCCACGGTGCCAAATCAAACCCATTATTTTTATAAATAAAGTTTTATGGGGAGACAGTCATGCTCATTCATTTACTTATTATCTATGGCTACTTGTGCATTACACTACCAATTGAGTAGTTGTGACAGAGACTAAATGACTCATAAAGCCAAAAAATATTTACTATCTAGCCCTGTAGAAAAAGCTTGCTGACCCCTAGAATGTCTAAGGAACTCAGAGTTTGTTCTCATCCTGTATATTCCCTAAATATCTTTAATCAATTTTCTTTCCCTTTCTGAGCATCAGTTGCTACATTTGTAGACTGAATAAATTCTCAACTAACTAAGCCATCACCTTGGGCTTTTTCTCTCATTCTTCTCCAAATATTAGCATCTCCTATATTAGATTTGTCTGGTTATTCCACTTGACTTCTTTGAGGGCAGGAATAGAGTTGTGTGTGTCTCATGGATCACTGCTGACAAGAGGCTCCATGCTGAGCCCTAAATCCATCTGTAGAATCTAACTGAACTGATTTGAATTTTTTACATGTATTTTCCTTATTATTTATTTATTTATTTTTTTTGCAGAGAGATCTCACAGAATGATGTCCTGGAAGCAATAGAGGCGCATGTGTTCTCTAACCTGTCCAAATTACATGAAATGTAAGCAGGATCCTGTGGGGTTTGCTCATCACCATTGGAAATAGCCTTAAATTTCGTGTATATCCCTGGAAGACCCTAACTCTGCTCTACCCTTTGATTCCTAGAATTTCATTTTAAGATGTCAAAGTCAGCCCAAAGGGCTGTGTCTCTCTGCCTGGTGATTCAGGTACCAACCCAGAAACTAATCTGGTCCTGCTCTCTCCCCCAGAGTTTTTCCAATAGTAGACCAAATACCTTTGCTCTATGACTAACGGTGCCTCTATCTCATCCTCTCATTTAAAATTATGCCAGAGTCAAAGGTCAAAATGAATCCCACATGATGTAAAGATAGGCAGTCCTCACTTGAATACTAGTCTATGCCGTACACTGACCATGAAACATTGACCGAGAAACTAAGTCATGGTGACACTTAGTTTTCCTTATCTGCAAAATACAAGTAATAAAAGTGCAAGCCATAGGATCACGGTGATGAACAAAGGTGATAAATATAAATTAGATCCAACACATCAACTGACATAGAGTAAATATGTCATAATGATCCTTGGTGCCTTTATTACAGCACAGTTTACTTTCTTTTTTTGACATTCTGGTTTTACACACCTGTCAATATTCATACAGATCTTCTTCTGTCTCATACCAGCCTATAATCACCATAAATTAATACACAGAATCATAAAATGTCAAAGCCAGAAGAGACTAGACACTATCTGGTCCCAAATTTTCCCAAGTATATCCTGCATATCATTAAACACTCAGAAAACTATTATTTTTAAAAAAGATAAACAACTCTATGGTTAAATATTAGGAAACACTGGGCAAACAACGTCATATTCACTTACTATAGGAAAGCTCGGAACCTATTATATGCAAATATACATTTGGAATCTCCCAGGAGAATATTTTATTAAGGGTTTCACAACCAGTATCACTGGTAAGGTTTTTTCTGTGGGGCCTTTTTTAATACTTCACAAAAATCCCATGCAATATAGTTAGCAAAGTGACTGAACCACTTTCCTAATATTACAGACAAGAATGAAAGACAGAGAAGTTGCAAGGCTTATCTAAAGGCATCCACCCAAATCCATACCGGGGTAAGGACTTAAACATNATATATATATATATATATATATATATATATATATATACATACATATCCACATAATCCATACACACACACACACACAAATTTACAAATGACACTCAGCCTATCCATACTGGCAGACTGCCCTCTCTCTTTTCCATCCTTCCACTCACTCTGCCTCCCATCTGCATTCTTCCTCATTACCACTGAACCTCTACAACTGATGCCTTCCCTGACTTTCTCCCATTACCCTCCTGTTCCTTCCTTTCTTCTCTGCTTGGTCTCTCCTTATCCTAGTTGGAAAAAGAGAGTTGACCAGGGTCTCAGAGCCCACAGGGAATGGCAAAGAAATGAACCAAAAGGCAGTCAGCCCTGTGGTCAGGGTCAAGCAGGCCTCTCTTTCTGCAGTTCAACAGGCAGTGGAGCTAATGGAACAACTCTTTTATCTTTTCCCTGCATGGAGAGGTGCTCACCAGAATGTAGCACTGACTATACTTAAAATAATTAATTACCTGGTACTTGATCTGGGTAGCTACAGGTTACTGCAACATAAAAGCTAATGAAACAGGGAGGAAGTAATTAACACAGAGCATATCTGCAAATATACATTGATCTGGCAAGATGAGGAAAGGGCAGCTCTCTCTGTTGGAATCCAAATGTGAACACGTTCACCTCCAGGCTATTGATCAGGACAGAGCTAAAGCCAACAAGGGCAGAAGTCCTCACTTCTCATGAGCTGTGAGAGCAGCCTCAGTCTACAGAATGAAGGGAATCACCAGCACATTCCCAACTACTGCCTGCTGCAATTTCATGACTAAAATCAGAGATGTCCACTGGTTTTCACCTGATTTTTGCTTTCCTTTGCCTCTTTACTCTCTTTTTCTCTAATATCCTTTTGTCCTTCACCCTTTCCCTTCCTGCCATCCTTTTATCACTTTCTTTTATTTCCACCCCCTGCTCTCGTCTCCAAATCAGACAAAATCTCCATTCCCCACATCAGTCTCGTCCCTGCCCTCTTAGCCTCCTCAGACCCTGAGAGACACTTAGTGGTTAAAGACACAGTGTGCTGGATGAAAAGGAAATACTCAGCCAGTGTTTTGTCTGGCTACATTTAACAGGTCCCAAGAGAACATTAGTGATGAGAGCAATATGGGTTAATATTTAGTTTGCACAATTTTGCATAGTGAAAACACTGCATGTCATCTCAACTTTTTTGTTGAAACGATGGATGGATAGGTGAGTGAATAACTGATATACTCTTTGCATAATGTGAAATATACTACAGCATTCCTTACAGTTGAGCTCATGTATATATGCTTTTCTGTTTTACAGTAGAATTGAAAAGGCCAACAAACTGCTCTACATCGACCCTGATGCTTTTCAGAGCCTTCCCAACCTCCGGTATTTGTAAGAACTCTTATATTTTGGTGCACCCTCTATAAGTGAATTGTGTATTCCTGCTTTAGCACAATGTCTACTTGGTACTCTGGGGAGCAACTGCTTTTTATACAAGATGTGGGGTTAGCTAGAAGTGGAGGGGAGACACTTGCTGGTGGGTTTTATTTTAGTTTAATAAGTGAGTTCCACGAATATAACTGCGTTTTTGTTTACAAAAACAGACATCATAAGGAATTCCATTTGCATTAATGCAATTTCACATGGATCTCTTGCAGAACTCAGTCATAATTTAGTGTTAATAAGATGCAGACAAAATTTGTGCTAGCATTTAGCTTGTTACCTTGACCTCAAAGACCTCGTCTGTTTTGTTCAGTATATATCCATTTTTCTTTGACAACTTAGTGTTTTAATTTTTAAATTTTAGTTAATAATAGACAGGGTATTTCACTAGCAGAGAGATTCCTGGTGTTTGAGCCCCATCCTTTGGGCCTGCCATAACAGCAAAATCACCACTTCACTTCTTCCATTCAAATGCCTTTCCAAATAGCTGAGAGCTTGACAGAGCCCAGCGTGCTATGAAAGGATCCCACAAAATAACCAATAAGGACTTGGGCTAGAAGTCACACGAAGCCCATTCACTAGCTACTGATCACAGGCTACAACTTAATCTCTTGATGCTTATTTCCCTATTTCTCTGTCACAAGAATGGAAATAATAATGATAGTGTGGATCTGTTACCTATTGACATAATAATGCATAACTACCTACCCCCCCACACACACATACACTAAGAGTTTTAAAGCAATAACTATCATCTCTCACCTGTGAGTTGATCTGTGGAATGGTTCTCCTGGCCTAGACTCTGTCTGACCTCAGCTAAGCTCACTGAAGCAACTATAGTTAGGTGGTAGATCAACTGGGGACTGGAGGCCCTAGATGGACTCAGTTGAGATGACAGCTCTCCACCAAGTGGAGCTCATTTCCAGCAGGCTAACATAGGCTTGTTCTAATGGCAGTCCTGGGGTTCCAACAGAGAGAGCTGATGCTTGCAGGCCTCTCGAGACCTACCCCCTGAACTAGCATGCCATCTCTTCTGGAGCATTTTCTTAGCCAAACCAACTCATGGGACCAGCCCTGATTCAAGACCTTGAGAAATGCACTCCATTTTTTTCATGGGAAAAGCTGCACAGTCACAATATAAGGTGTGTTGATACAAGGAAGGAGAGAGAATTGAGGCCATCTCTGCAAACAGTTTAAAATATGTGAAAAAGTTTTACACCTGTCACATAGTAAATGCTCACATCAATATTAGTTGTCAGTGATATTTTGTCCTTAAATTTTGATCAGTGAGAACTGGGGTTAGTATGTACAATGAGCAACACTGGGCCTTTGTGTGCCTCAGCTCTTACTAAGGGAATGAAAGATTTAGCAGAATAGAGGCTACATGACATGGAACTTCCACTACCTGATAGAAGCTCTGGGAAGGATCTGAGAAATAGTCAAGGTCATCCACTCCTGAGTTAACGTCAGAGGCAGGACTAGCTTCATTGGCATTTTGCCCATATAGTCACACATGGTTCCATGCTCAAAGGCACCTCACACTCAGAGGGTCTCACACTAAGTTTAACTCCCTGCTGCCACGGTCTTGAAATGCTTAAACTTTTTTTTTTTTTTAAAGGGCCCTGCATTTTCATTTTGCACAGTGCCCCACAAATATAGCCCATCATGCTCAAAGGTCAGGGTTATGACCTCTTCTAGACTTGAGAGTGTTGGATCCCTAAATGAACTTTGCTATACTGTCTGCAGATTAGGTACATAGTGGAACAACTATGGGGTAAGAGAAGGCATGGGCCTTAAGATTAAAAAAAAAAGAAAAACAAAACAAAACAAAAAACAAGACTTAATCCTCAGCCCACCATTACTCTTGGGTCACTTGCTGGACTTCTGAGATGAACTTGTCTTATAGGACCCTCAAGTGAGATTTATATATGAAAATATTACTATGATATGTTCAAAACCATTAATAAATGTACTGAGTACTTTGTAGGATGATTATTTCTGGCCAAAGTCTACCAGTCTACTCTCAGGAAAAGTACAGTAAGGACTGAATAGAATTATGGTGGTCATGAAGACCTTCAGCTCTTACTTGACAGTGTTTGTCTTAAGTTAAAAAAAAAAAAAAAAAAACCCAAGTTTTGGAAATGCCTTTGTATTTCATGAAGCAATATAGAAAAGAAAAAACTATATATGATGGCAGGACTGGATTACTGGATGGCAGGTGGGATGCTAATATTTATTAGCTAGATAGCCAATTACCTTCTCTTAAGCCTCGGTTTCCGTATCTGTAAATAGGGTGCTTGTGAAAAACAAGAGTATGCCTGTCAAAAGCATTTTCCAAATAGGTTTTCAGTATATAAACTATAAATAACTGTACAAACAAAATTATTAGTGCCTGTTCTTTCATTCCTTCCTCTCTTCCTCACCCCCCACAACTATCTTCTTCCCCTTTTTCTCTCCCTTTCCTCTTAGAAAAAGTCTGAGTGGGATATGGGGGCCATAGAGCCTTCAATAGCAAAAGATAATCACCTTAGGACATGCAAATGAATCCAGAAGAGAACCACCTTTCACATACATGTAATGAAAAGCATTCTTGCAGAAGATAGATCCAAGAAGAAAACTACCCCCTTATATACATATTCCAGAGCCCTTGATAGGAACGGCATCAACAATAGCCAGAATGGTGGGCTGGGAGTAAGTAATAGGATTAAGGAATCATTACAAAGTTTGAAATCAAGATATCCAGAATTATACCCAATACTGGTCTACACCTGGTAGTCAACACCATTCACTCTTATCAATAAGGAGCCTAAGTCCTCCTTCTAGGGTGTAAAAGCTGGGGAGGAACTTGGGAGGATGTGGGGATGGAAGACACAGCCCCAGGTGGGAGGGATGAGAACGTTGGACAAATAGAGGAGCCAAGCTATAGCTTTGACTTTGGAAAAGGCTAAAATCTATGCCCTCAGTCATCAAATCCAGCTACCCCTCTAGGTTGTTTTCTCACTTTGAGGGGTTGAGTAGTCCCCAGTGCCTCCTGGTTCCCCCATCAAGTCTAGACAAAGCTGTAGGTGGTCGATTCCAGCCACCTCCTTTCATAAGAGGAGGTTATTGTTCTCAGAGCACTTGAAACCTGCTTTCTCAGTGCAGCAAGAAAAGACTTGTAAGCAACTTGAAGGAATTGTGTCATTGTCAAAAGATCCTCCTTGATTACTCTGAAAAAGATAAATAATTCTATAGCATATAAAATCCTTTCACAGCCACTCCCATGCTATTCTCCATCAGGAAGTTGAGAGGAAGAGTTGTCCATCTTAAGCATTTTGACTTATTGACAAGGGTGGGCTTTACACAGCTGCATATTCTTCCTTCGGATGTGATACACAATAATCCAGGCAATGGAGCAACCACCCCAAAGGCACTTCTATCAGCAACATTTTTTTAATGTTTTTATTTATTTTTGAGAGAGAGATGGACAGCATGAATGTGGGAGGAACAGAGAGAGAGAGAGAGAGAGAGAGAATCTGAAGCAGGCTCCAGACTCTGAGTGGTCAGCACAGAGCCCGACATGGGGCTCAAACTCACGAACTGTGAGATCATAACCTGAGCCCCAAGTCAGACACTTAACTAACTGACCTATCAGGCACCCCTACCTGCAATATTTCTATTCAGGGCTCAGACTGTGGCCCTTTGAACAATTTTGCATACTGATAAGGGATCTAAATTAGTTGGACTCCTAATCTGAAAGGTTCTATCAGGGAAACAAAGCCCAGTTAAGCTTCTTTCTCCTTCCATGCTTATTTGTGCCTGAGCAACAGTCATAAATGGCCTCACAATCCAGCAACCAGGTGGAGGTGGATGGCAACGATTTCAGATATTCTTTGGGATGATGAACTACTTGCTTAAAGGCAAAGAAGAAACACAAAATGAATGAAAGAATCCAGAGGGAAAAAGTAGGATTGAAGAGCTGTTGATTTCCTGAAGCCAGGATAAATGTTTATCATCATCACAGCCACTAAAGCAGGAAATGACAAGGGGTTAGGGTTGAGTTTCCATTTGACTTGAACATCTTAAATCACTCTCACACACACACATACACACACACACTTAGAAATGTTGTTTTGAAATTATTAGCATTGATTCCATTTCATGCTGATCATTTGATGGCACAGAATTCAAGACAACTAGAAATCAGTGTTCTTCATCACTGCCTTCATACTTCACTGAGGAACCTAAAGTGGTTAGGAAAAAAAACTCATGAATAAAGAAATGTACTTTGACTAGAAGAATATACATCAAAGGATTCATCTGGGTGCATTTTTTAAGTCGATATTTTATTTGCAGGCAATATTTCTTTCTTTACTGCTCTGCCTTCCTGGAGCTGACCTTTTGTGTATGAAAGATTATCTATTGATCTGTAAATAAGGTTTACACAATATTCTCTTGCCTTTGCATCCTGTCAATGTAATTCTCAGGCAGCTGGTTGTTGCTCTTTACTACTCAGTAAACTCTAATTCCATCTTAGCAAACCTTTCGCACAGCTGAGTGGAGCCCCTCCCCAACTGACAGCCATCTCTACTCACATGCAGGCTTATTAGACCCTCCTTAGGATGCCTATTAGCAGCAGCCACACCATCTGCTTTCTCCAGCCAAGTAACTCCAGGAGAATCCTCACTGGGACTCACCCTAGCAAGCCCTCCCCAAGTCTCCTCCTCTCTACTCTGTACTCCTCTCATTTCATTCACTAAGTGTAATAAAAGTAACTTCTGATTATAAATGTTGAACCATATGTTGGGCATCTCAAAGGACAGTGGATAGGGACTCAGAAAGCAGCACACAGTAGTGCAGAAGCACCCAGACTCCAGTGTCACCTATCTAGGCTCAGGTCTTGCCTCCTGTTCTTCTTAGTTAGACCTTAGGTAATGGCTTAACTTCTCTAGGTCTCATCCTTCCTTTCTATAAATGAGGAATAGCACTACCTACACCTTTGTATTGCATTAAATAAGAAACCCCCAACAATGACTGACATTAAGAAAATTCTCAGTAAATGTTGGAAATTTTTATTAAATTCTTGACCCTATCATTTACCAGTTAAGGGAAGCCCATGTAAGAGACTTCATTCTCTTTGTACCACAGTTCTCCCCTATGCTTAAGGAAAGTAATACCTACCTTTTGAGATCGTTGCAAGGATTAGTTTGATGAACAACAATGATGACGACAACGACAATAGTAGTGATGGTGGAATTTTTCCTCCTCCAAGTTTCCTAAAATTTTTTAACGTCTCCTTCACTTTTCTTTTGGAAAGATGCACTGACCAACATCCCAATGTGGAAATACATCATTTGTGTTTCTTAAAGGAGAAAGGCATCCTTCTTACTGAACCCCTGACATATCCAGAAAGGTCCTTCTGAACAATCAAAACCATATTAGCCTTCAGCGTTCTAATGGAGAGAATTCCTGACACTGCCTTCTGATGTTTATTTTCAATACTTGTGGTCCAGAGAATTACTTCCTATCTTCATCAAAATTAATTCCAGTACTTCACACCACCAGCTGGTTGGATAATGCCACCCATTCATATGTTGATTTACAATTCAATCCTTTTTGCCATTCTTTATTGCACTTAAACCTCACAGCAATCCAAGAAATTGGCTGTATAGCACAAGTCCATGCCTTTTGCAGCAGTTAGCTAGCCTTGCCTGTAGTCCCAGATTACAGGACTCTTGACAGGAATGCACAATGTCCCTATGAATTGAAGTACTCTTGGTGTTCAGCAATGTATGGCCATCTATTCTTATAGGAAAAAGACAATATGAGGGTTTATTTTTATAAGTTATGGCAGCCATGTACATAGTGGAAAGGACTGGTGCCTCCCCTTTTCCCTTCCATCATTTTAGATGTGAATTGGCTAATAAAAACTCATTCATTCAATCATTCAATGATCATTTATTGAGGTCATATTACATTCTCAGCTTTGTAGTAGTTGTTGGGTACACAAAAGATGCCAAGACATCTTTTGATGTGTCTGCCTTTATGGCAGAAGCCTCTGTCTTTGTGAAGCTTATATTCTAGCTTAAGAGACAATGTTGAATAATGTTAGGTGGTGTTAGTTGTATAAACAAAGATAAAAAGTAGTCTAAGTAGAGAGTGTTTTAGAAAGGGTGGTTGAGAAAAGATGGAGGAGATAGCCTTTTTGAGAGATACAGGAGACATCTATGGACAGCTCTCTCAGAGTTCAGTCTTTTGTGGAGAGAAGGCTAGCTAGCATGTACTAATCCCTGCCAACAACACTCCTGTAGGGCTGTGTGGTACTGGTCATGTATGAAAGGACTGACCCAATGCTTTGGGCTGGAGTAGTCAGGGGAAGCTTCATGGAGGTATGAAAATCTTAGCTATAACTTGAGGGATAAATAAGATTTGCAAAGACAGGATAGCATAGATTGAGTTTTGCAAGATTAGAAAAAGGAAATTAAGGCAGGGGAGTTCATGCCTAATAGAGTAAGTAATAAAGAATAAGCTATGTGAGATTTTGAGCAGCATAGTGACAAGAAGACAATGATTTGAACTGTAGATTGACCAGTGACAAGGTGCAACTATACACACAAGGGAGACCTGCTAAGGAGCAACTACTATAATCCTGGGGTACAGTAATGGTGGCACCTGGAGGAATGGGTTCAACTGGAGACACGTTCCCAAAAAAGGATTGTTGGTATATGATTTACCTCTAGGTCAGACATGGACCAAAGTGACTGCAGTGATATTTTTGCCCCTTATGTCCAAAGGGCATCAGGAGAAGTCCTGCCTCCATTAACAATGTACTGCCTCCTCTTCTTCCATCACTGCAGCCTCAATGTTGGCAAGTTTAAAAAGATATCTTTGTCTTTTGTAGATCCTTTCAGATTTTCAATTATCCCTGGGATAGGCCACACAAGAGGAGATTAGAGCTAAGTCAGGAATCTCTCTAAGGATTGGGGGCATCCTCTGGAAGCCAGGATGGGCAGAGGAGGCTGGGAAGGCAAGTGGGCTGCAGGGGCAGGAAGGACAATGACTGGAAGGGAGAGTGACGCCTGAGTGAACTCTAGTTACTACCTGATTCTGTGCTACTCCAAGGTGGGGACCAGGTCATCTTCATAGCTATAGCCCCAGCTCAGGGCACTAGAAAAGCCCTCAACTTTTTTCTGGATTTTTGTTTTTAGAGAATGCTGGCTGTGCAGCTCCCACACACCTGGTTCTTGCCTCCCTCTAATACTTGTTGAGGGACCCACTTTTGTCCTTGCTGCCTTCATTCATCTCATCTGCTTTCTCTTTCACAATATGTGTTCTTAGGCTCTCAGCTAAGAACAAATGCATGTTCTAGAAGAATGGATCCGCTGTTCCTAAATTCTGGACATGTCCATCTGGGAAGAGGTCTTCCCCAGGTATGAGTGCAGAAGGAATGCAACCCAGGGGACTCACCAGCCAGCCAGATCAGGTGGCTCAGTCTGGGGAACAACCAAGGGAAGGGAGAGGACATCACTCTCTTCTATTGTCAGAAAATCCAGAGCAAGGGCTGTGTTGAATTCATCTCTGGACACCCCCGCAGGGCATAGTATTTGCACACAGTTGGCCCTTAATAAAAAAGCAGGCCTGAGTTTGAACCTTTCCGTTTGTGTAGTGGAAGGGAAGCAGCTGTTTTAGAGGATTATCTTGGGGCATTACAGAACGTGAACACTCAAGTGACAAAGGCTCTAAGGAAGACTATTTTCATCTCCAGTAGACGTTACAAAAAATGTTCTGCTGTGGTTGAATCATGAGCTCACCCCTAGTAACATCCTTCAGCTGTTTGGGTTTCAAGAATAGCAGTGCTAGGAAGAGCAGAAGGTTTGGGGGACTCACTCAGGAGTCCACCCTAACAAAAGTCACACAGCAAGGTCTCTCTAGGTAAGGAACAAAACACAGGAGCCACTTGGACACAGATTCACTCTCCAAGACACCAAAAGAGGGCCACACATCTAGGTTCCAGCCCTGATCCTTCCTGTGAGATGTAAGTAAGTAGCCCTCTGGGCCTCAAGTACAACGAGGAGGAAAAAAAAAATGTTCCTCTCTCCTTCTAAAGGTTGTTGTAGAAAAGGAAAAGAATAGAAGACAATGAAACAGAGTTTGGGATTGCTTTTAAAGTTTAACACAGCAACAAATGAAAGATCTGCTCACTATACAAGGCCCTGACAGATGATATGGGGGTATGCAACAGGAATCATGATTTAGAAAGCACTTTTACTGATATCAGTTGAGTAAGTCTTACAAAAGTCCTGTGAGACATTTTCTGATGGTTCCATTTCACAGGTGGCAAATGTGAGATTCAGAGATGATGACTGAATTGCCCAAACTCACAAAATGGGATTAACAAGTGATCCTGGGCCACAAGGAAAAGGGCAACTGAAACTGACTGAGTATCCACTATACAGCAGACCCTAAACTAGGTATTTTGGTTACACAACTCATCTCATCTTCCAATCTTCCAAAAACAGAATGCATGTATTTTCCCCAATTTATAAATGAGGATTTTGAAACTCAGAGATTATGTACTTGATAGAATGGAAGCGAGGAATGTCTGACTCCAACCCAGTTCATCCCACTTTCCAGCATACCATGGCAGGTAAGGTGTAGAGCATGGATGAAGCCAAAATGATGTACTCAGTGTTCTGAGCACAACACTAACACCTTATTAATTTTTGCCGTTTGGAACTTGTGATCATCTATTCAGGCTAAGTCCAAGTGTACCTAAGAAATAGCTTTCTAAATAATTAATGTTAGAATTGAGTTGTGAGGAAGGATGTGCAAACTGTTTAAAGTATTAACTCTTTTGTGACTCCCCTATGTATTTTAAAAGTAACTGCTTATCACAAATCAGTCATTTGATTAAAGTTATTCTTACATTGGCATCCAAGAAGGTCCCAAAAGTTTGCCACTTGGCAATGCTCTGTTGGCAGTGAATCTAACCTAGAGAGAACTTTAGGTTTTAGAAATTCTTATGTAGTCAATGTGCTATAGCAATAATAAAAAGAAAGGCCTAGAAGCCAGAGTTCCCAAGTTTAGATGCCATTTTTTGGACTTTCTAGCAGACAAGTCAAGGAAACTGAGGCTTCCAGAGTGTCATTATCTATAAAATGGAGCTAGTAGTACTAGTAGTATCTTTCTCTTAAATTTTGGGCAGGACTAAAGGACTTCAATACACTAAAGCCTTTACAATGCTGCCTAATACTGTTAAGGTAATTGCTAAGTTTCAACTATGATTCTTCCCAGTTTGAGTCTAGAAATTCAAACAATTTTTTTTTACTGTCTGTGAACACTGCCTCCCCTATCTGTAAGATAAGAATCATAATTATGCTCATCTCTGAAACTCATTTTAAGGTCAAACGAGATCCTATGAAAAGTTTTGCCCATCATATGTGTTACACAAATGTAAGGCAAGTTTCTTTCCCAGTGTCCTTCCTAAGAGAGAAGGCTGGGTCAGAATTGTGACCTGTGTAACCAGCCCTTAGGACTTCAGTTACTTCCCAAATACCAATCCTCTGGTCTATTGCCACTTTAGGCAGCCTCTAGCTTGGCTCAAGTCAAACACTGGTCACTATATCTCCCAAGCAGGAGAAGAGTGCTATGAAACCTGCCACACGGTCTACCACAGGTCCCTTTCTCAACCTAAGTGAAACAGCAGGCAGCACCCACACTTCCTCATGGTGGGGGGATGGGATGGGATGGAAAGCGCATATTCACTTTTGTCCACAGAAACCCCTCCCCCAAGGTCTCTACACCGTTTTCCTGTCTAATTTGCATGAGAGATTAAGAACTACGTAACCAGAACATAGCGTCTCTCACTCCTCAGTGTCTTCTAAAGAAGACTACCCTAGAAGCCCTGAAGATGAGAGTAGAAATTGAGCCAAAGTTTACTTGACACAGAGCACCCTCTTCACCAATGTGGTTCTCATTTTCTGTACTATTAACTTTCTGATTTAGACCGTGGGAGAGAAATGGAGGGTGCTTACTAATAGAATACTCTGCCTAACAGTCAGTTTGCCAGCCACATCCTAAATATTAACAGCATTTCCAAAAAATTAGAGTAAATATTTTAGCTTCTATCAGAGCTTCCAAGGTTGAACAAGAAAACACCAAACTCAGGAGATAACTCTACAATGAAGGAGGAGTTCAAGATAAAGGTGTTTGGGGTAGGCCAGCACACTACTTTCTTCTCTTGGACATTTATAATGAATATGGTAAAGGCTCTCAGAATACTTCAGGAAAGATACTGCTTACCCTTATTAATCCAGCATTTCCCAAACTTCTTTGACCATTAGAGCCTTTCCTTTATACACAAAGCATTTACATCTTCTGGAAATAGTTTGTCTAGAGAAATGCTCAAGGTTTCTAATTGGAAGTCACCTTAGAGATCATCTCTATGATGATCAACTCCCTCCTCCAACAGAATTCAACTCCCTCCTCCAATTCTACACTCAATTCTAATGTGAACGTTTCCCCACCCCAACCAACGTATCCAAGAAATTATCAGACACCAGCCAAGTTTCCTACAATTCAGACACCATCTACCTGGAGATAGCATCAGATCCCACAGATTAAGAGCTCAAATCTACAAGGCTGTTCCCACTTCAGATGTCAATTCTAAGTCCAGTTTGTCACCTGTGCTTCTGACCCACCAGCTATAGATTGGTGGTTCCAATGATCCCTCCTTGGGTTCAGCTAACTTTCTTGAGTGGCTTATAGAACCTTACAGAAAGATTTTCTTCTTACTAGATTATCAGTTTATTATAAAGGGCCATAACTCAGGAACAGCCATGTAGAAGAGATGTACAGGGCAATATGTGGGAAAAAGTTTCAGTGCTCCCATGCCCACCACTCTCCCCAAATCTATGTTCACCAACCCAAAATTTCTGGACCAGGAAGGGGGAACAAAGATGAAATATTTGTTACAACTTAAAATATCACACCCCTGATAAAGAAGCCCTTCCATACATTTAGTTGAACCTATTTCCAGAGTTAAAGAACCAAGTGCTTAGCGATATAATCCATTCATTCCTCTGTGGGCAACTTTCATAATGAATGACAATCATTATGCTAAGCCAGGTAATGGGAATAGCACAAACTTTAGAGAGTCAGAAAGATATGGATTCAATCTCTAGCTCTGCTCTCCTTATGTGTGGCTTTGTGGAAGTTACTGGACCTCTATTAGCTGAGCCTCCTCCACTATGATATGAGGATGGTAATGATACTTGTCTCCTAAGGTAGAGAAGAGGAATAAATAAAACAATCGATATTAAGTGCTTAGTGTGGTGCCTGGTGCATAGGAAATGTTCAATAAATGTTGACCATTATTATTATTAATCCTGTACCTACTTTCTAGAGCAATATAGCACTAATCTATTACCATTTCCACCTGGCAGCCCTTCAGAATTACAGGCTTCTCTTTCCAAGCAAAATGTCCTACATATTGGACAATATGGTCTTGATTCCTTATCCCATCAGTAAACAAATATATGAGTATACATCCCAAATAACTTTATAGAATATACATATAATTGCAGTATTAATATATACATTATAAAATATACACAAAATATTTCAAAGCATGAAGCAAAGATGAATAAATAATATGCTTTTACATTTACATCTTGTCTCACTAGACAACATTTTATGTGGCACAAAAAGCCTATTTTGCTCTCATTAATTATAGTAAAATTATTTTAAAGAAAACAATGTTATAAGATGTGCTTCATTATTTTTTAGTCCTTAGTTTAACACTGGAAAAGCGACTCACAGTTCATACCATACTCTATTTCAATGGCTGTCAAAGCTGAGGACAAAATATCGTAAGTAGATCCAACAGAAGACAAGGCTATAGCTACATTGAGTCATCATACTCAGTGGTAATATCCTATACTTTAAGCCAATGTGTTCATGAAATTCAGCTAGTAAGTTTTCTTCCCTAATGTTAATCAGATGTTCTTACAAACTACTTGGAAGATATTGCATTTTTATATTTCCAGTGAATGTGTTCAAAACACAATGAAAAAACTAACAGGTTAGAGAGTTGCATTTCCTTATTTTAAAAAATGTATAACACTAGAGTTTTCACTAATGATGACACGTATCACTTTCAGCAATCAACTATTTCCATTTTTTCCACATGGTCTCTACATAGCATAGATTTCTTGCAAATGCATTGTTTTCCTCCTGTTTATTAATACATCACCCTTCCCTTAAGAAGATAAATCAAATGTGCCTAATTCAAAAATATCTGCTCTGTAGCATTATTTCTGAGATTATTTGTCATCACAGAAGATATCAACCAATTTGAATCACTTATTTTTGTTATGAATGTCTAAGTCTTCAATTTTGTTAGCTCTTTGCAGTAATTTTCCATGAGATGACCAACAAACCTCTAGGTGATATTATAATCAGGACCCAGAAACTACACACAATCCGACAAGCAAGAAGGTTGATTCAGGCAGGTTTATCAGAAATTGCTAAAGGAAATTAGGGAGGGAGTGGGAAGAATCTGGGAAATACAGCTGTGGCTTCCAAGTACTTCAACAGAGTACAATGAGCCTTGGACAGCAGCTAATAGACCAACCCACTCTGGCATCATGGCAGCCCCATTGGAACAACACCGACCTGGATGTGGAAATGGTCTTTTAGTACCCAAAAGAACTGGAAAAAAAGCAAGACATGGTCCATGTCCTAGGAGAATCTGGAAATCATACAGGGTCTCAGGGCAACTGGAATGCAAGGCTGCAGTAGGACCCGTAACAGTGCCTGAACATGGTGTTAAGGTTTCCTGTAAAATGCATCTTATCATTTCCCTGGCTACAAGATGAAGGATCTGACACCTAGACACTTCACCTAACTCTCTTAAGGCCACGCATCTTAAGAAGTGGTACAGGCAGAAGTTGAACCCAGATCCTTCAGCATCAGAGATGGCTAGTTTCAAAGCTTTGCTATATGCCTTAAGAATAGGACCAGAGCATGATTATTAAGCCAAGATATTAGTCAAAACAGAATATGCAGCCACGTTAACAGGGCTGAGCTCTTTAAAATGCTACCCTTGGGCTCATTAAACTCTCCCTTCCCCTCCCCCCACCACCAACCCACTGCTGATCACTAAGGAGTCTGTTTTCTATGGAGGCTGAGGTGAGTTTAAGCTGAATAGGAGTTAAATGGTCCCAGTTTTGAAGTTATGAGTCTGGGGAGGCAGGAAACCAGGCTCTCCACGGTATCATGTAGTTCCTTACACAAAGCCATTGTACAGAAAGAAACTGGGGCTCTGAAAAGTCAAGTAAAGTACTCACTATCATCCAGCTAGTAAGAGGAAAGGCAGTCAAATCCAGATCCTTAATCTGAAGTACAAGGCCCTTTTCATTGTACCACAACTTCTTACACACTGCCATCTAACTCCAAAATTGTGGGATTCTATACCTAACCAATCTTTATTTAGTGATTCACAAAGTACATGTTAGCTTCTTTTATGATGGTGTATGTAAAGATGAACATTCCCAATTGATAAGGATCTGCAGTTAATAGAAATCTCAGCATCAGCGAGCCCAAGCTAAGAAGTCTTTTCATGTATTAATTAAGCACAGTCCACTCTCCTTCTTATCCATCATTGGATAACTATCTTCTCCCAGAGGGGTCAGAAGGAAAAAGTTCATTTTATCTAGGAGCCTAAAGAATATAATTAAAAATGTAAAAAGTAAAAAAAAAATGACTCAACAGGCAGAGAAGGACAAATATCATATGTTTGCACGTATAGGAGGATTAGGAGGAACTTGATGGAGGAACAAGGGGGAGAAGAAGGGCAGAAATGGTGGGGGAAAGGGAGAGAAGCAAACCATGAGAGACTCTTGAATGCTGACAAAAACTGAGGACTGATGGATGTGGGGGGAGGGGGGGATGGGCATGGAGGAGGACACTTGTGGGGATGAGCACTGAGTGTTATGTGGAAACTAATTTGACAATAAACTATTAAAAAAAAAAAGAGGACTATAAATAAAGACAATGACAGTAAAAAAAAAAAAAGACTCAAATTAGGTGTGAACATATTCCTTATCATGGGAAGCCAATTAGAAGGTAGGAAAAGCAGTTTGGCATTAGCTTCAAGGAAATGTGCTGTGGCAAAAGTTATAGACCCCTAACATGAACACACAATCGGCAACATACCATTCCAAAATCAAATTTGCCTGATGCATTTCAATGAGCTATCCAGTCCCTGGTATGAACTTCGTTTTGGCCTCATTTCACAAATTAAAAGAGCCGACTCGCACAGTCTCAGAATTGACCATTCCCTTCCACGGTGGATTTGGGTGGAATAGAGACAAAGAATTGTGTTCTTGGTTAGCTTGTGTCATTGAGAGGATCTTTCCTTCCTGACTTTTCTCAGTTCATTGGGTTATACAGCTGGGTCTCGACCAGCAACTGGTTTGTCCTGGCCACCACTATTAAGTTCCAGTGTTATGAGATTGTGAAAACATGGTCCACCTCTGCTTATAGAATCCTTAAATCTTACATCCTCTTTCAGCACCCAAAAGTGACTTCCCATCACTTACGCATCAAGTCTATACTTCCCTACCTAGTTGTAAATGTTCTTGAAATGCTGCCACCTCCTTCCCTTTCAGTTCCAACTCCCTCTGGTTCACCACACCCTTCCTGTCGTCTATACACATGCATTCAGTTCTCTCATTCAGGCCAATAAGCTCTATACTCACAAATCTTTTTTTTTTTTCTTCCTGTAAGAAGTCCTCCATGATGGTTCCAACCCATATTGCTCTCTCCTTTTCTGAACTCTTAATATACTCAATAAATAACATACAGTTTAGCGCTAGACCAGTCTGAGTATTTTGTCTGCACTAGTCTGAACTCCTCATTTCACCTGCAAGATTTCTGGAACCAAGAGATGGTCTTTGGTGTCCACTCTTAGATGATATGGAGGTTGGCTGGAAGGAAGGCATATTTTCCAATGCAATAGAACTAAGAACACACATAATTAACAACTCACCAGCACTCCTGGGGATTAATAAAAGCACGATTGATGTTTTCAACAATTAGCCTGAGAGCTGTGGGGTCACCTGTTCATAAAAGGCACGTGTAACACTTGCTTAAGCAGCACATGTACTAAAAGGCAAGTATATTCTTACATGGCAGCACATAGTGGGAATGGTTTCCAGGAATAGAAGGGACCTCAATAAATTCACCCTGACAGAAGCAGTGCCCATTTTCATTACTGTAACCTCAAGATACAGGGGGCAGTCAGGCATGAAAGGTTAACACCAGCTCAGAATGTAAAACTGGTTGTTGAGAAAAGAGAACTGTAGGCTTTTCTTTACAAGATCTTTCTTTTTGCAGAACTTAAATTTGCTGACATTTTACCCTCAGGCCTTTACCTGTTTTTGAGGATAAACCACAGTTGAGTAAATCAAAATAATTTTGCAGCCAACAGTCATTTGACCAAAGCAAACCCATTGAGACATAGAGCTTGTAGGGTAATCACCCACTTCCAGCCTCCATCAGACATAAATTTATTGATCAAAGGAGAAAAATGAATTGAAAACTAAGTGTTCCTCTGAACTCCATTTCCTGAGTTATCTTGGGGTTATGGAGAGTCTTAGCTATAGAGTTATCACCAATATTCCATCTCACTTGATGGTCACTAGATCTTCCTAAGAGTCTTAAACTTAGCACTACTGGAATAATTTTAGCCATTTTGCTCTGTGTTTTCTATAGATGCCAAAGATTTCTGTGTGCAACTACAGACATTTATACATATCCCTTAAGTATTGTGGCTTAGGAAACTCATGCTATTGATATCAAATAATGTACCATTCTCATTGACAATCACAAATTCTTCCCTCCTTCAATTTTGTACAAGTCCTACTCATTCATTAAGAGATAGAGCCAGGTTGCTATCCATATAATGTCGGATCCATTAGGTGTAATGAACACAGGTAGTGAATGATTCCTTTTTAGTGCTCATCTCTGGACAGCACATAGCACATTGCCTGGCCTGATAAACATGGAGCACACTCTATGTGCCAACCATTGTGCCAACGTTGTTTTTTCAGGGAAAACATGATTTCTGTGCTCATGTCATTCACAATCTAGTTAAGGAAATGGATATTGAATAAATAAACACAAAATATATAGTTTAGAATTTTGAAGGGTACAAAAAAGAACAAGTTCTAAACAAGACATGATTATGTCGGGAATAAATCAGGGCCTTAATTTAGATCAGCCATCAGAGAGCTCTTCACTGAGAAAATGGCATTTCTAACTGAGCCCTGAAGTGTAAGTTGAGGTGGACCAAGAAAGGACTAGGTTGTCAGCCTTCCATATAGAGCATGGGCAAATGACTGGGAACAGGGAAAAATTTAGTGTATCTGAGGAACTAAGTGAAAGCCACTGGTGCTGAAGTATATTGGAAGGATGGCATGAGATAAGGTCCAAGAGTAGGCAGTAAGTAGTATAAATTCTATAATGGAAAAGAACTAAAGAAAAGCAGATGATTATAGCAATTTAATTTACTTTTTTTTTTGGAAGAATGCTCTGGATGCTGTATGAAGATACTGTATGTTAGAAAAAGACAAGATTACATATATGGAAGATATATGGCAGAGACCTAGAGGAAAGATAATTGTGGCTTATTCTGAAATGGTATCAGTAGTGTTGGAAGTAATTGTATGGAATTGAGAAATTAACTCTTGAAAATGAACTCTAAGAGGACTTTGAGATGTATTGATGTTGGTGAATGAAGAAGCTAAGTTTAATGGTCACATGTGTAATCAACAAATGATAGATGGTAGTGCTATTTATGAGGAAGAATTGATGAGTAACAGTTTGGTGGAGGTGATGAGGGAACAAATATAGCTTGCTATGTCAATGTGATATTCTGAAGAATATATCAGGTAAACTTTAATTAGAGACAGACAATAGCAGTCAGAAATCAAGTATGAACCTGAGTTGTCACCATATTGATAGTACTTAAAGTAATGGTAAATGACATCTTTCCATCAAGATTATACAGAAAAAGGCAAAAGGCTCAGAGTAAAGCTGGAGGAGGGGGAGTCAGAAATAAAAACAATTAAGAGGAAGAACAACAGAAGAGTGCAAAATGACAAAAACTAACAGGAAAAGGATATTGGCAAAGAATATTGAATCCTCCTGAAAGATGTTTCTAAAAATGAGAATTTAAGTTGCTCATTAGATTTATTAGTCGTGGATTGGTGCATCTGATGCATGACAAAGTAATTTTGGTGGAGAGATGCAGCATGAAAAATCTTGGAGCAGGTGGAAAAGGAACTGAATACAAGAAAATAAAGACAACAGATGCAGAAAACTCTTTCTAGAAACTTTACAGTAAAAGAAGGCAGAGTAACAGGGCTAGGCTGCAAGGAGAAACCGATTTGGAGTAGATCAGGGAATCTATGCCAATGTGAGATTCAGTATAAGTTGCTATTTGTCTTAGCCTAAGTTCTTTAAAACATGTCTGAGGAAGAACTTACATGCAAGTAAGTTATTTTTGCACCCAAACCCAAGGAAAGGGGTTGGATGACTAAGGAGAAGAGAAGAAAGAAGGGAAGCCAATTTAGGAATGTATTATCAGCTCATCACCACCAGAAAACTGAGGTTAATCATGCTAGAGTCCCTCCTAAGCATCATACAGAACATATTCAGAATTCTTCACCCAAAGAATGGAAGAGAGGAGTTCACCACTGGTCAAAAGTTGCCTTATGGGGTACTGACTCCCCTTCACTTCCTAATTTGCACACATCTCCAAATGGTAGAACAGATTCAAGAGTCCCACTCAGAGGTGGCAGAAAAGCTCAGGGCAGAAAATGGGACAATTGGTATAGCTGCAACCAATACCTACGAAGTTAAGTCTGTATGTAGCTAGTTGCTGTAGTAACAGCTAGAGTAAAAGATGGACCAAGAGAATGTGAAGCAAGGCACAGAGGTGTCTGATAGAAGGTCTACCTTGATATTCACATACTCCACATCCTTTCCGGTCTGAAGAGATGAAATGGATTGTATCTGGTTCATAACAGAGTTGGCACATAGGTTCTACCAATTCTTGGCCTGCAGACTTCCCTGCCTCTGTTTGAGATTAATTACTCCAGGTAGCAGTGATACTAGACAAGTAAATTAAGTGAATAAGGATTTTTACTCATTCCTGGTGACAGATTCAAGAAATGTTTTAGAAACATCAACCAATTAACTCAATATTTTATGAGCACATACTATATTCTAAATCTGCACATAGTTGTATAGATTGTCAGAGACTATTAAATACGGTCCTTGCTTTGATAGTTCATTAAGGGATTACTGAATAGATACATGAGAAGAGGTCTAAAAATAGTAGAAGGCTGGATATAATTAAAAATGTTTAATAGGACTGTGTCAAGCTAGTAGATATTTATGGCAATGTTTCTGTTAGAATAAGTAGAATCTCAGATTTGGAAAGCAACTATGAAAGCCATTTGTTTTTGTAGAAACATCAAACTCTCAATGTTGGCAGAAACTCTCTCTGGGTAGTCAGACTAGAAGTGATTTTTACTTTCTTCTCTAAATATTTCCATATTTTCCATAATTCCCACATTAAACATGTATTACTTTTATATTCTGAGAGTATTTTTTTAACATAACCAAAGGATGTGCAGCAACTAGAACTTTTATACACTGCTGATGGCAATGCATAATGGTATAGACGCTTTGGAAAAACAGTTTGGCAGATTCTAATAAAGTTAAACATACACTTACCATACAACTCAGCAATACTACTCCTAGGTATTTATCCAAGGTAGAGAAAAATGTTCTTTCTGTCACTCTCCCTCTCACATGTGTGTATATATGCCTACACACAAACACCACCACCACCACCACCAATGTTTAAAACAGCTTTTTAATTTTCACAAAAACTGGAAACAACCTACATGTCCTTAAACTGATAAAAGGATCAACTGTAGTACATCTTTACAATGGAATACTACTCAACAATAAGAAACAATGTACTATTGATAAACAAAACATGATCAAAGAATATCAGATGTATTATACTGTATGAAAGAAGCCAGATTCAAAAAGTTGTATAATTGCACTGATAGAACATTTTCGAAGAGGCAAAATCATAGGAACAGAAACTGATCAAAACAAAGAAGGACCCATAAAGAGCTGCTGAAGTAATCAAACGAATTGACTAAGATGCATTCTACATGAATCCTTGACAACCAAGAAGGAACAAACATCTGAGAACCATTAGAGAACCCATAGGCAGAATTCGCTGACTCTCTAAATATAGAAGCAAAGAACAAGAAACCAAAGTCTACTCTAGAATCATAAACCCAAAAGGACACATGATCCGTCATGGTGACTATACCAGTGAAGATTCTTTACACTGCAAATGACCGAGACTAACTCTGACTTACGTCAGCCCAATGCAGAAAAGAAAAATGGTGGTGAGGAGGTATTAGGATTCAGAATAACTTACAAGAGAGAAGGAAATGCTGAGCAACAGGGTGTCAAACAACTCTCATGTGTCACTTCAAAATCTTCACCACTGCTGTGGCAGCTGTTCCATTCAAATTGCAACCAGCTTAATGCAGGTACAACTGGACAGCACCTAGCCTACCCTTGTATACCTCTCATTTCCTGTGTTGGGTCTCCTGTGTGTGCAGAAACCCACTAGATACTAGGGCATGCAAGCCAGAAGTGGGGACTTAAGAGCATGGGGACATACCTGACCAATAGGAAATAGTAGCCCATAAATAAAGGTTTATCCTTCTCTTGAAGTCAGAGTAGCATCTCTCAGATCCATTTTGAAAATTTCTGAAATCAAGTCCTTGGCATTAAGGACCAGTAACCAGTAGCGATGGCCAACTCAACAACTTATCTTAGTATTGATCATCTTTTTCTCTGTTTCATTACTGCTGCCACAAACTCTTTGAGCTCATTATCAAAAATGATCTACAGACCACGCTTCCCAAGCCTTGCTTCCTGGGAAATCCAGGCTAAGACAAGCAGGCCTTGATCCATTATAGCTCTGGATATTTCAGCGACAGAAGTGTATGGGCTATTTCTTAAGGCTGATGGCACCAGTGGACTCAGCTCTTACCAACCTCGAACCACTTCCCAGGAGACAGCCTGATTGACCCAGTTTAGGTTACATGCACACTCCATCAAAGGGCATGAAACTTCATGTTCTTATCTCAACACAATTATTTGGACTGGTGACAGTTTTCCAAAGAGTGTGCCAAGATGGGAAACAGAGGGTGACTTGTTATGTAGTTACAAGTTGCTTTTTGATCATGTTAACTTATCTTTAAAAAAAAAAAGTACTGTGCATGTGGCATACTAGCCCCTTTGTGCCTTAAGTGTAAGTTTATTTTCTCCAAGGAATCAATACCTTACTAGACTATGGTTACATCCTTAAAATAGAAAATGTAAGCATGAGTCAAGTATATTATAGTATTTTCTGGTAGTTTTTTCTGATAGCTCAAAATTATTAGTTTGAATTTGGAAAGCTCATACCTTAGCAATTATTAAGATATGCCAGGTTCACTTTTCCCTCACTCTCATTTTGTCTCTCTCTAGGCTAATATCCAACACAGGTATTAAGCACTTGCCAGCTGTTCACAAGATTCAATCTCTCCAAAAGGTTCTACTGTAAGTTTTTTCTTGAGTATTTACCTAATCAATAGATGCTTGCCCGACAGCCGCTGGGCCTGTAATATGTATTGTTTAGCCTAGATCCTCCCAATATGTCACTCTGGGTGAGCAGAGGTAGGAAGGCAAAGAGCAAGCAACCTTGGTTTTATCTGAAAGCCAGCTAAGCTCAGTTTGAAGACAGCAGGCTCCTCAATAAGAGGAGAGAAACTGTTTCAACAGAAACAGTTTGTAGCAAATCAAGCAGTCTCTCCTTTCTTCACTGTTTAGTGTGCTCTACTCCCTTCCTGCTGCAACTACCCCACCACCCCAGTCTTCTCCCACCCTCACCTCTTCCCTCCAGTACTCTCCTACTATGCTAGGCATAAAGAAACTACCTGACAAACAAATGCACACTGTCAGCAAGATAATCTATTTGCCTTTTCCCAAGACATATGTCGTTTTAAAGAAGAGGAAAACAATGCAGAGTGTAATGTCAAGTGTATTTTCAATAGTGCAGTTGTAAGAATCTGTCCAAAAGGAAATGGTAGGGAAGGGGTATAAGGAGCTATGTACAAAGAGGTAAAGAAAGAGGGAGGGAGAGAAAAAGAAAATCTCAACATTTCTCATATTGTTCTAAGCAGTTTACCACTTCTGCTTTCAGTTTATTTGTTAAATCTGACCCAACAGGCAAGCTTGATGGAAGGATGAGGGACACAAGCCAAAAAGTGAGACTTTCCCCACCCCTTCATTTAGGAAGAGAAAAATCAATGATACAATTTTTCCTGTGACCCAAAGGGGAGAGATGGAGGTCAACTAGCTGTAAGAGGGGGACTGAGATGGGAGGAAGATGAAGTCCCAACCTATAGTGAATGGAGAAGTCTGGTTTGGAGATGAAAGGTAGCTTGGTCATACTGAGCAGGCAAGGACAATAAAGGAGTCTATTAGAACCTTAACACAGTGAAATTCACTAAGAATATGTTCAGAGACAAAAGACTGCATGTCTGCAATTTAACTTTTAAGAACTGATATACTGAAGAAAATTAGATGTCATTTGTTTCTGTAACTTTGAACTCATCTTTCAGAACAATAACCAAACACTGCCTCATCTAAAGACCACATCATGGCAAGAAAATTAAATGTGGGAAGGTTACATGAGTGGAGCTGGCCTAAATACTTAATGTACCTGTTCTTTCTTCTAGAGACATTCAAGATAATATAAACCTCCACACAGTTGAAAGAAATTCTTTCATGGGGCTGAGTTTTGAAAGTGTGATTGTGTAAGTAAAGAAAAAAACCTCCAATGGAGTAACATTTGGTTTTTCATTTAATCATCTTTCTCTTAACAGGATGCTCCTTTTGTGTTTGGGTAACTTTGGCATTTCACCATTTAAATTTCTCTCTGGCTCAGTATTTTCTTCTCATTTCCCATCTTTACATTTCAGAATCCCAACATGGAGTCATGTTAATAATTTATGATTCTGTGGTGCGATTCAAGTATTTCAAACTGCTCTTTGAGTGATGGTCTCCTGTGATGTAACATCTGTTCCGAAGGACAGAAGAACTCATGCATCAATAAAGCTAGTTATTGCCTGGCAAGGCTTTTGTTGCCCAAAGAAAAAGATCAAGAAGGAGGCTGAATTCAAAAGACAGTCTCTCATAACCATGCCAAGCAGCTCCTATTCAGCCCCATGCTGGGCATAAGATGACTTCTCATTTTCTTGAAACAATCACTTTTTTTTTTTTTGAGCCTGAGTTACTCCCTCTGACTTTGGGGAATATTTTTAAATGCACTCTGTGCCATTAATGGACTACTGTGGAATCTTTTGTATTAGGAGTCCATGTGGCAGTTTACCCACTCCCCAAAATGGCCAAGTAATTGAGTGCTAGAGCCTACTTAAGAGTTTGTGGGATCCATCGAAATTAGGTTAACGGAATGGCATTTAGGAAACTGGTAATTGCTATTACACCTGTAAGGAAAGCATTTTATTCTTCCATTTCACAAGTTGTTGCACTTTTAAAAAATATACCAATGTGTGTGTTTGTGTGTTTGTCTTTAAAATATGCCATTACGTACAAAAGGTAAGTTCCAGCCAGGAAAGAATTTTAGTCATTTTCAAAGCAGCAACATGATTCAGAGACTACCCAGAAATACAAAAAAGAAAAGGGGGGAGAAACAGTAGCGATGAGGACATATTGAAGATTAAAGCTAAGCACAGGATTTGATGTAAATTAATTACAAAGAACAATAGAAAATGTTTCAGAGAGACTAGTGGAGGAATTGCAAATATGAAGGAAAAGATAAAATTCAAGACATGTATTCAGAGTACACAGTATTACAGCAACAATTTTAATGAGTACTGCCTCAGCTTTGCATTTAATACACTGATGATATTCAGAACTTATGTGCACGTGTATTGGAATAGTTGATGGGGCATGGGAAATAGGAGTGAAGGAGAAAGCAAAAGAAATGAATTAAAATATAAACAGAATGAAAAATGTTCAAAATAAAAGCAATTATTCTAAGAGTGAAGAAGCATCAATTTATTCTGACTAGCCTGTGATGTGAGGGTTAAAAGAACAGTTTAATGAGGCAGTGGTGTTCTGTCTAAGATGGGCTTTAATGGTAAGTGGGATGTAACCAGGCAAAGGGCAAGCAGAGGAAACAAGCATCAAGGATATGAGGGTTAAAAAAGAAGGACTAAGGAAGATAGAAGGAGTCTGGGGGAAATACCAAGTACCTGAGTAACATCAGCCTGGCGGGTTAGAGCACAAACAGTGAATGGATTGCCAGGCTACATTCTGGAACGAGACGAGTGATCAGTGTCACCAGTTGTGCCTAGATATCTGTGCTTCTTTAAATCTTGCTCAGAACACAGGTGTCATTTTTAAATCCAGTGATTCAAAGTCACATGATCTTATATCTATTAACAGAATATTTTATGAAAATATATCATTAAGTAGGAGTGTGCTGATATCTGCACTGTTTTCTACTTTGACACATAATATTTTTCTCCAGAACATAAGACAGAAGAGAAGGCAAGAATCCTGACCTAAAAAAGGTCTTACCTCTCACCAAGTGTAGGCCAAAAACCTGAGGAAAATAAGAACGTAGGACAGAGCCTCACAAACCCAAACCTACAAAAAAAAAAAAAAGTGCAGATCATGGCTGCTCTCCTCTGACTTCTGTTCATGGACACTACGTAGTTCCCCAGAATTTAGAGCATACTTTCCCGAGAGGATAGCTTTCTTAGGAGTCAATACTTCTCAGACCTATCTCTAAAGGATAAATTCCTTTTTGTGAGAACAAAATCTTTTCTTAACCTCGGATGGTCCTTAATCCATAGATAATAGCTTTGGAAAATCCATACTCAACACAGCTTAACATGACAATTGTTCTTAGTTTGGGTGATACCTGTGGATGCACGGGCATTTTCTCCCACTAGAAATATCCGGAAAAGAAAACATGACACAAAATGGCCTAAGGACTGATAACACTTTCTATGCACTGGCATTTTTCAGAATCCTTAGGCCCTGTTCTAAAAATACATTTATCATACATATACAACACAAATATAATTATCACACACACTTTAAAAAACAACAACTCAATAATGAAGGCTTATCAGATACTCAGCTAGTGACTCAGAGGAAAATGAGCAATAAAGGTCTACCATGTTGAGGCCTCTGAGTCCTTTCCCACCCCCCCAACCCCCACCCTCCTGCAACCAGAGGGCCTGAATTCAAACACCGAGCAATGGCTAACTAGTAGAGTGGCTTTAAATTTGGGGAGAAGATAAAATGAGGTTACATGTCTATCAGCTCCCACACATCCCAGCCACAGGAGAGGCTCACTCCATGTGCATTTCCTCCCTTCCTCAACTGGCTTCCATCTCTTTTGTCTACCCCAGTGAGCTTTAATAGGCCAGGTCAACTCCAGTACCTTCACTCTTTAGGCTGAGGGCAGTTTCTGAGCCTCCTGAGCCTTTACTAAGGCCACCTCTATGTAAAATTTCAAGAAAACCATGATCCAGTTATTCTTTAGCTAATATGGTGCTCAGGTTGTCCTGGTCATTGTCATCGTCACCATCATCAGCATCATGTTTTAAAACCAGCACTGTATCTCTTAAGAGGCTAGTAGTTATACTTCATAAATGTCAGCTTCTCTTTGTGAGTATCTGAGTGCTACAGCCTAATGTAAACCCCAGGGCAGGGGTTGTGGATATCATTTAGTTTTTGTGTAAAGAAAAAATTCTATCCCCTTCCCCTATGATGGTATCTGTTGATTGAAAAAACTCCATAAAGACAAAGGGTTACTTTGAATACAATAATTCTTCTAAATTAGCCTCTATGATACATAATCATAATAACATCTATTTGCAGGAAATATATGTACAGAAAATTCTATCTAGTCTACAGAAACATAGGTGGAACCCATATGGATTTACATACCTCTCATGTTAGATGAAGGGTCAGCCAAACTTGGACCATTAATTAGTACAGGTTTTTACAAATGAACATTTTGATGGCAGGGAACGCTGCCATCGAACCTAAGTAAGCAAGATGGTATCCTGCTCATGAAAGGAAGGAAGGAAAAAGGGAAGGAAGGAAGGAAGGAAGGAAAAGAAAAGAAGAAAGACAAAATCCATTCTTTTCAATAGGCCTCTATTACAAAACATTTTCTACTCTATTAGATTTTAAATTTGTTCAAAACATTTGTTGGGGCGCCTGGGTGGCTTAGTCGGTTAAGCGTCCGACTTTCGCTTAGGTCATGATCTCGCGGTGTGTGGGTTCGAGCCCCGCGTCGGGCTCTGTGCTGACTGCCAGCTCAGAGCCTGGAGCCTGTTTCAGTCTGTGACTCCCTCTCTCTCTGACCCTCCCCTGTTCACGCTGTCTCGCTCTCTCTCTCTCTCCTAGAAATAAATAAACATTAAAAAAAAAAAAACATTTGTTGACACTGTTTTAGGAGTACCTATATAAAGTACTTATGTAATATCCTCCATTTTGCCTCTTGGCCCACAAAACCTAAAATGTACTGCTTGGTGCTTTACAGATAAAGTTTGCTGATCTCTTGTGTTTGATCCAAAATCTCAGGGATCTACATCCCACAGGCTAGGGGCAGCTGCTCCAGCAATTCACTACCTGGGAATGGTCTGACAAAGCAGTCAGGAGGGTGGATAGCTGGGGTGCACGCAGCTAAGTTGAGTGTAGGAGTGTATAGCCACTTTTATGGCCATTAGAACTCACCAACTGGTTGCTAATGTTTTAAAAAGATTTACCCAGTTCCTTTCTGGATTTTTTTTTTTTTTGTAGGTAAACTGGTTTTCAGGAGAAAGGAAAAAAAAAAACATGCTTTTGCTGACCTGTGATTTTAAGTGTTTCTACTTACCCATTGCAAACCAGGAAATGGAGTCCTGAACATGCAGGAGCCTCGCTGGTTCGGTTTTTCAAACACTGTTATTTGTAAACCCACTGAGGCTGACAGGGGAAAGAACCTGACAGCAATGAAGAGCAAGTGGTCAAACACTCCTCAGGCTAAGCTCTCCTGACCTTGATTTTGTTTTTGTTTTCAGATCCTTCAGGAGCACAGCAGTGCAGCTCTGTCAGCCCAAGGTGTCCTTGGGTTCTCCTATCTAGGCAAACCTGCTCACTGTCCTTTGCACACTCAGGATGACTTCCACATCCAGGCCCCGTCAACTGCAAAACCCCCTCCTATTCCCACTCACAGTACTGCACGCTGCCACAGCCCACAGTCTCTGTAATTGATTTCTCTTCCTTTCTGGCTTAACCCAGAGCCACCTCCAGAAACCTCCAATAACCAGGTCTCTATGGGTCACAGGAGATGTTTAGGTTGTCTGACAGCTTAATTAGATCACTTTTTGATGACAGCCAGGCTTGCTGCTATGGATGAGCATGGGTGAGAGGCATAAGGTCTTAGAGAAAGGGGATACAGAATGTTCTTTGTCTTATAAACACTTGTCCAATAATGTATGATTTCAGTCCTGCAGGATGGCAAAGATCTTTGTCTTATCCCCCCATAGCACTGTCTCTGCCCACTAATGATGTGTGCAAAGACCTTACAGGATCCAGGTGTTAGGCCTACATGTCTTTTCAAAATTAATTTTTTCTCTGAATAAGTAATACATGCACATTATACAAGCCTCAAACATCACAGGTTATACAGTGATACATCAGCCTCCCTCCCACTCCTGTCCCTGAGCTTTAAGGGTGGCATTTTATTTATGCCAATAACCTGCAATGTCTGACCTTGCCCCAGTGCTTCCAATTATGAAACCCCCTGTATTGTTTGCATCTAACATTATTGGTTTTTTAATGGGCCTTTTATTTCAGATGGCTGAGTAAGAATGGCATTCAAGAAATACACAACTGTGCATTCAATGGAACCCAACTAGATGAGCTGTAAGTAGCCCTGACTATTCTTCCAGGCCATTTAGAGGGAAATGGCTTTTACAACAGTGGTATTTATGTGGCTTCATGTTTCCCTTCTTTCCTCAACTCCATCCCCAGGAATCTAAGTGATAACAATAATTTGGAAGAATTACCTAATGATGTTTTCCAGGGAGCCTCTGGACCAGTCATTCTGTAAGTAGCCTCTCCTGTTTCCATGTGCTACAGATCACCATGGAGAAGTTAGAAGTTAACTTTATCCAATTCAGAGAAGCTTCCCATATAGTGCTGGCATAGGGATATTTGTGTTATCTACAAAGACTTACAAGGACAATTTAGCTGATCCACATTCTGACTTTCAGCAATGTAACAGCAACAATAACAACAACTAATATTTAATGAACCCTTACCAAGCTCCAGACAGTGTTTCAAAAGCTTAAGATGCATTTTCAAATTTAATCCTTATAAAACCTCTACAGGAGGAGCTATTGTTCCCATTTTAGAGAAGGAAAAACTGGCTTCCCCAGAGAGGTTAAATAACTCATCCCAAGTCACTGAAACTTTGCATGCATTTATCATCAAACTGGTCTGACTCACAGCATGGACTCACAGCACCACTCTGCTATACATTTCTTCTATGGAAGGGAAAGCACAGCTCTCCTTCTCCACCTTCAATGTCTAAGAGTTTCTTTCCCTGAGAGATCCCCACACATTACTTATTTTTAGATCCTCTTTGCCTTAAATCTGATCTCTTGGGATTCATCTAGTACCTTGTAGCCCGGCATGAGGACCCCGCCTCCAGGTGCTGCTCCTGATCTCAGTCCCTGCCTCCATGCTCACTGGCCCCTACCCCTCTACAGGGGTCATGCTAACTGCCACCTCTTCCCTGACAATCTCAGTCAACAGTGAATTCTTCCTCCTGTGACTTCCACAGACTTTATGCTGGCAGGGACCCCAATCTCCAAGAGCTTTTTAAAAATGTGTGTTTTCCTGAGTTTTAAGCAAGGCCTGCTGCAAGAAGGAAGGAACCCAGAGGGAAGAAGTCAGATGCACGGAGAAATAGTGAGCAAAGAAATAAGCAAACATATAAAAAAACTAAAGTTTTAATAAATGATCCTTCTATGGCCTACGGTCAGTTTAGGCATTTGAGACCCACTAGCCTGCACCTCTTATTTGATAGTTTAAGCTCCCATAAGTGTGTTTATCTATCAATATCACTTTTCATTTTCACCCAAAAGCTTATATTCTCCTTCAGGCTGAAACATAATGTCTCTCTAGAACTAGCCTGTATAGTAGAGCAGAAACTCCATAAAAGGTTATTATTGACGATAGAGCATGTGTTTGACCCATGTATAGGACTCTATTTTGAAAAAGTTCAATGATTATTCCAGTACAGCTGGCTTGAGATGGGCAGTATATGCAAAAGAAGAAAGTATCAGCAAAATGAAAGCAGAGAGATGACAGCAGACTACCGTGATTTAAAACTATTCCTTCATCTCTGTAAGCCTTGGTTTCCTCACAGAAAGTTCTTCCTCACAGAAAGCTTATATTCTCCTAAGAGAATCAGACAATAATATACATCTTAACATGACAGGTCATGATGTGTGTTATGAAGTACCAAGTAGTTCACGGGCATAACAAATAGAGTGCACCAGGCATACCGTCCATGTGCTCTAATATACCAAGTATTCAGAACTTGTAATGCTTACGGTTTCCTCGTCTTCAAGTACTTGGGAGACCAACAGACTTAGAGAAAGTGCTGTTGAGGTCTTTGACCACAAGAGCAGTCTGTCAATTTCACTTACATAAAGTCCTAAGGGTTTTAAATGTTCCTAAACATGCACCTCTGTTTGTCATGGCAGAATGTGTCTGTGATGGATAGGTTTCCTTAAGTTGTTTGCACTGAGTATACTATTAAATCATAGCACCTTAACCACTCTGCTGACAACATTCAAGTTGGACTAGATCCTCAATGAGCTCATTATCCAGGAAGCCAGAACCAGAAACTGAAAGAGACCTACTAAACAACACAGACATGAATCCTCCAGCCAGCCCTCCCACAAATGGCAGCAGTAAGAGGGATGTCACCATCACAAGCAGCTCCACGGGGTCCTCAAGTTACAAGTGCATATTTCAAGGCTTTTACCTCAGGAACGTATCTGGCCAGAATAAAGTGAACAACATTTATAGAAAATCCAAAGGAATTACGAAGCACTTGGTATGACTTAAAAGTGTTGAGAGTGATAACACATTCCCACTTCTTTTCACCCCAGTGCATGAGGATATATATGCAAGATGCTGGCCGAAAGCCCAGCCTATAGTTACTAATCTCCTTCTTCTCCCCTTAAGGCCAAGAGGATTGATCACCTAAACATCAAGTCTCCTTTCTAGGGCTTTCAGGTTAGTCTGCAGATGTCTTTCCAGCCTCTGCTTGCTGAACTANAACTGCGAGATCATGACCTAAGCCAAAGTCGGGCGCTTAACCGACTAAGCCACCCAGGCGCCCCTGAACTAGGATTCTATGGCCTATTCCGTCTCTTATTCTACAGCCTGATATGCCAACCCCAGCCAAACTCTGGCCTGAGAGTTGCTTATTTAAGTGTGTGCAGCGAACTAGCCCACCTCAGGTGCTGTGAGTTAATTTGTAAGAGGCATACAGACTGTGTACATCACTCAGTGCTCAGTAGATGCTCAGGCTAAGGCTCTGACTATGTCTAGGGTACAATTCCTGCTCCCCCACATAAGACTGTGATATGGATGTTTGCATGCAGGAGGTTTACTGGGGAGTGCTATTAGAGTATGTGGGAAATACTTGCTGAGAACACAATCAGGCTAACAGGGAAGTCGAACTGCAATGCATTTGCAACAGAAGACTCAGCTAATCCCACAGGAACTGTAGAATTAAGATGGCCCTTCAAAGTTTGAATGAAGGCAAGGGGCCAGCCATCTTCATTAACAATCAGGCTGTCCCTGGGGAGGAACCAAATCTTGGCTAAGTGGAAAGAAGGCAGTTCCAGAGTAGAGCTCAGCTATGAGCACCTCAGGTGTGAGTGGTTCTAAGTTTGATCATGCATCACAATCACCAGGCATGGTTGTAAAATCTTAGATTGCTGATTCCCACCCCCCGAGTTTGATTCATCCGGTCCCGATGAATCAGTCGTGGGCCTGACAACCTACATCTCTAGTAACTCCCAGATGAAGCTGAAGCTGCTGGTTCAGAGAGCACACCAAGAATCACTGCACTGAAACCAAAGCTGGTAATTGGGAAGCTTCCTCCTGTTCCTGGGATATCTCCTCCATAAGAAAACCGTGGCTAATCTCCCCTCCCAACATACTCAGTCTTTTGTCCTCACAGTAGATACATGCAAAGGATTCCAAGAGAGCTAAGGGAGGGGCCCCCAAAACAATGATAACTCATTTACTGAAGGCAAAAAATTTTTAGTTGAGTGATAAACAGGGAACTCCTGAACACCTGAGGGTGCAAGGGTGATATGTTCCATCACAAAAAAATAGATGTGGAGAAAGCCAGGGACACACAGACAAGCTCCATTGAGTTTTAGAGGAGCAGCCTAGCATCTTAATTTCCCCCTCCAGTGTCTTGACTTTGAACATCAGTGGCCATCTGAGTTTTCACCTGACTT
>NW_027551558.1:14759429-14776038 GCF_008692635.1 Crocuta crocuta | reverse complement strand
CTGTTTCCTCGGGAAACTGTTTCCTGTGGGGAAAATTTAATGCATTGCCTTTGTAGGCTGGAGCCAGTACAATCATATTCTGATGGTTTATCAAATTGATTTGGCTATAGCTCAGATTCATTTGATAGTTCAGATTCAAACACTGAATTATTTGTATAAGAATGATTCTCTTCCATTACCAGTGTACCCACAGTCCTATAGATAGTAAATTGCCTTTTTATTCCGCCTGGGATCATGACAGAGAGGTCTTCTAGCCATCTGTCAGTGTAGTATACACCAGAAATGTGCTCTCACTTATGGAAATGATTGACCTGTAATAACATCTTTGCTGGGAAAAATAGAAATTGTTCAAATCAAATTTGTGGCACTGGCTATAACACACTTTATTAAATGGGGCACAGAGTGCAATTTAACTCCTGCATCTCCTGACTCTGCACCTTATTTCTGACAGCTGTCTCCTTTTTTGCTTTGTGTCTCAAAATCAGGGATCCTAACAATGTTCAAACAATTTAGGATTACTAAATCTCTTCAGTGCCAGCCATCATCCCATTATGTCTCCTGTTAGTACTTTTTAGGATTTAAATTCTCCAGAAGAGTCACTGCCAAATATAGCATGTGCTGAAGTGTTAACCAAAGTGGCATCTTAAAAAAAGAAAGACTGCAGTCATTAGACCAGCCTGAAAGACAAGGATTAAAAACACCAGCCCGTGACTAGTCATCTCTTCCTTGTCCAGCCCACCAGCCCCCGGAACAACGTCAGTAATAAACCTCAGCTGTTCAACTGAGCATATTGGGCCACACATGTCCTACATTTTGTAGAAGTTGATTGAGCACCTACTGTGTAAGGGATAGAGAGATTTAAAAATAAACAGTGCCTGCCCTTAAGTATCTCATTCTGATTAAGGGACAAATGTTACTATCCAGAACAATATGCTCTACAGAAGTTTTCCTCAAGAGGCTATACTAACAGAGCAGAATAAATCTTTGTCATGTGATATAGTGACTTTAACAGATGAAGTGACAGTGTGTGGGGAAGAGTGCTTATACCTGAATTTCTGCAATGGCCGCTTAATTTCTACTTTCAGTCTTTTCTCCTTCCAGTTCACCTAACAAGTATTTATAAGCACCTGCTATGTGCCAGGTTCAAGGTTCCCAAGACTAATCCTACAAAAATACAGCTTTCACTAAGCCATTATTCTCATAAATTCTGGACTCTTCTATCTTGCTTTCAGGGCTCAGAAATCTAATCCCATACCTTTACTCGTCACAATACGGTTACCCAGAAAAACCATTCTGAAAACTACTCACTTGCCATGCTTTGTGTTCTAAGCCCAACTTTGGCCAATAGTCATACTAATCCACTTCCATGAAGATGTGAGTAACTGATAATGTCTTATTTTCTTACCACACCCCTACACCTGGTATATTTGCATCCTAAGCATGGAAGATGCTTTTACAAAGAATTTGAGGTCCAACATTAGATTTCCAATCCAGGTAGAAAGATAGAGGAAAAGATAGAGTTTTAGGGGAACACAGCAAAAGTGGAAATATTCATAGTTAAGTCTCAAACCACACTTAACACTCTCCACTTATCTTTGATCCTGCTGGTAGACATTACTATGGATTCTTCTTAATCCATGCAGATACCAGAGAAATATTTTTCTGTCAGTCCAAAATTTGGAAGTTGTGACAGGCCCCGTGTTTACTCACTGCAGCAAATACCCAGCAAGCTTTAAATAAACACTTCTATAAAGACTTTTATTTCCCTATCACCCAGAAACCACTTTGCTGAAGCCTAGCCTTACTGAACTGTAAGTGACTCTCCATCTATCTCTTATCACCACTCCCTCCTTTCAACATCCACCAGCATAAGATCTGGATCCCAGGTTTCTGACAAGATGTTTTAGCCTCATAGCAGCAAAGTCACCTAGTGCCAGTGACAACAGCTCACATATTTTGTAGCTGTGATAAGGAGGAAGCCATAATACAAGCTAGCTCCAAACACTGAGCAGGCAGAAAGGCACCAGAGCAGGCTTCCCAATCTAACATGTAGATATTGGACTGCATTCAAGTCAATCCACCCAACACATTTTTCTGATGCTTCTCTCATACATGTCTATCTCCTTGTAATCTTTGCACAAGGTTGCTCCCTTCCTTGGCGCCTTTGATACTTTCAGTCACATAAAACTGCCTGCTGCAGAAGCAACATTTTGCTGAGCAACCTTGAAATCCAGATTGCTTCTTCCAGTCTACCTTGCAGCCTTCTCCCTATATTATTTTTAGTATTTATTTTGGGAAGAGCACAAGCAGTGGAGGGGCAGAGAGAGGGGGACAGAGGATCTGAAGCAGGATCTGCACTGACAAGCTGACATCAACTAGCCCAATGTGGGGCACCAAGTCAGGACCCACAAGATCATGACCTGAGCCAAAGTCAGATACTTAACTGACTGAGCCATCCAGGTGTTCAGTAGACAACTATCTACTGAATAGATTTTGAGAGCCCACCACTGTGTTAGATACAGTACATAACACAAAAGTAGCTTAATAATCTTGGCTCTCAGAGCATCTGAAATCTGAGCAGACAAAACAAACATGAATGAAAAGTCAAGCAATATGAAATGATAGAAGGGGTAACACAAGGTGGGAGATTCTTTGAAATTGCCAGAGGTCATGGGACATTTCAGTTGGCTGAGGTGACCTAGCTCTTCCTTTTCCATATTCTTATTCAGCATCACTCCCCAGCAGATCTTCAAACAAAGCAATAATTTTCTGGGTGCTTACTACATGAAAGTCACTGGTCAGAATGCAAAGATCCCTCTGCCACTGAGGAGAGAGAAATGCAAATACAAAGTGCTAGTATATAGGGGTGCCTGAATGGCTCAGTTGGTTAAGTTTCTGACTTCAGCTCAGGTCATGATCTATGGTATGTGGTTCGAGCCCTGCATGGGACTCTGTGCTGATGGTTCAGAGCCTGGAGCTTGTTCATATTCTGGTCTCCCTCTCTCTGCCCCTCCCCCACTTGCACTCTTTTTCTCTAAAAAATAAACATTTTAAAAGTTTTAAAAAAGAGCTAGTAGGAGCACCTGGGTGTCTCAGTCAGTTAAGCATCTGACTTCAGCTCAAGTCATGATCTCATGGTTCCTGAGTTTGATCCCTGTGTCGGGCTGTATGCTGACAGCTTGGAGCCTGGAGCCTGCATCAGATTCTCTCTCTCTCTCTCTCTCTCTCTCTCTCTCTGACTCTCCCCTGCTCACACTCTGTCTCTCTCAAAAATAAACAAACAATAAAAAGAAAATTAAAAAATAAATCAATAAAGAGCTAGTATATAAAATAAAGCTAGTAAGTGGTGAGAAAGGCATTAGATCTACAGGATTTAATGCTTTTGCACTCTTAAGGGCCTTCAAGGAAAAATATCTCTGCAACTGTTAAAAATGATGGAGATGGCAGAATCACAGGGACTTCCATGGGTGTCTATTTGGGATCTCTATTATGACATAACAACTATTCTAAAACCCACTGGCTCAAAACAACCATCCCATCTTACTCATAATCTAGTGTTTTGGAAATGTGGGCAGCTTATCTCTGATCCATGTGATGTCAGCTCAGGTAAGGCTGGGGGATCTATTTTCAAGTGGTCCCCTTCACTCACATGCCTTGTGCACCTGTCTTCCTTCCTATTGTGCGCTCTCTCTCTCTCTCTCTACACAGACACACACACACACACACACACACACACAGTGTGCATGCATGCACACACATGCACTGATAGCATTTCATCTCATCCTCTGGGTCCTCTACACATAGCTTAGAGTTTTCCCAGCATGGCAGTCTCAGGGTATTCAGAGTTCTTTCATGGCAGTTTAGGGCTCTGTAAGAGCAATATAAAAGCTGTCAGCACTCTTAAAGAAAAGGTCCAGAATTAGTAAAGCAATACTTTCATCATACACTATTACAATCCAAAGACATCACAGTTCAGCCTGAATTCAAGGGAAGAGCAAGTAGACTCTGTATGGAAAGAATATAAAGGGTTTGTAGCCATCATTAATCTATCCTAATGTGTAATATAAGAGGATAGCATTGCATGGAATATAATTTGGGTTTTTTCTTTTCAGAAATGTGATTTTTAAAAATATTCTGAACTCGAGGGAGGAGCCTAAGAAAAAATAGACTTCAGTTTTATATTGCTTGCTTTTCAAATTATGAAAAATATTCATGGCAGGTAATAATTGCCCTGGTTTAAATTGTTCCTGAAGTACTTTTTTTTATGTTTTAAACTCATTCCTTAGATGGAGCCTTGAATTGTTTTAGACAAAACGAACAGTTTTTGCTCTCTTCCACATTTGAGGGGGGAGAAAAAGCCAGATGAAACAAGAACATGTTCTCACTCACCAGAGTGAGTGTCAAATGCAGAACTGGTCAGTGGAGTAACTGTGTGAAAATGGCAACTAGAGAGATTTTTTTTTTTTAGGGCAGAGAAGAATATTGAGAATCTCTGGAACAATAGGAAGTGTTCATGTCCAGGACAGCTGGATCATTGAACAGTGGAGTGTGAAGAATTAGCACAGGGATGAAGGTTTATGGGTCAGGCTTTTATCTCCAAGGAGCCCAATTCTGAAGAATCATAATACTTAGGAGATCATGTAGAGAAGACTCCTTGGAATACCAGAACTTTTGCCCTATGGTGATAGCCTTGAATGTTGTGATCAATAGTTAAATCCCAGACATATGTATAAAGTACAACCAAGATATTCTGCTGAGGGTTTGCATATGGGATGTAAGAAACAGAGGTATCAAGCATGACTTACAAGTTTTTACACTAATGACTGTAAAGGCCATAAGTGCAACAGGTTTGGGCGGACAATCAGCAGCTCAGTTTTAATATCCAAAGTTTGGCCTTCCCATCAGACATCCAAGGAGAGATTTTAAGGAGGCAACTGAATATAAGACTCTGCAGTTCAAGAGAGAAGAGTAATCTAGAGATAAGTATAGGGGAGACATCAACATATAAATGGTGTTTAAGCTGTAAGACTAAATGAATAGACCTATATATTAAGTGAAAATAGAGAAAAGAAATCTAGGCTCTGAGCCCATGGGTACTCCCACAGTTGGAGGTCAGGGAACAATTAGTAAAAAAAGAAACATCCAAAACTTTAGGAGACAAGTATTACTAGATATAAAGCAAGTCACCAGAAAGATCTAAAAAGCCTCAATTTCCATGTACCTAAAATATTTTCATAAATATATAAACTAAAAGCTGACAAAACTCAAAGCAGTAGTATAAAATCCAAAATCATAGTTGGAGGTTTTAATGTATTTCTCTTAGTAATGCTAAAACAACTAAGCAAGAAATTAGGAGGCATACAGAAGTATTTGAATAACAGATACCAAGTTTATCCATTTTGTCAATACTAACAAGGAGAGGACTAAGTGAAATACATAGGTATTACATATCTGTAACCATTAGCTCTTAATTTGCCTAAATATCAAGCAAAGGATAAACAGTCCGAAGATTAGCATTGTTAGGGAACCACTACTAAAGCTAGGACTTGAGGAGTGAGTAGAAGCTGGATTCTCAGATCTAATGACAGATGGAATCATACATGAACCATAAATCATACATGAACATAAACCTGAGGTAGAGTATAAATGAGAAATGCTTTAACTTTTACCCTTCCTCTTACCGTCCAATTTCTCCACTAGTTTGATTTGCTAAACCCAACTGCAAGCTGATTGACAACATCTTATCTGTGAAATGGAATCTGTAGAGTAGAGCATCAACAAGGGCACAGAACAGATGGGAGAGAAACCAGACAAATGACCAATACATCACACCCAGTGCTTTGTACTTCAAAGTACAATGGGCAATCACTGAAGAGTTTTAAGCAGGAAGGCATAGTCTGGGTGTTTTTTTTTTTTCTTTTTACACCAATCTGCAGAGTAAGAATTGCATTGGAGAGAGAGAAATGGTTGTGATGGTTAATTTTATTTGTCAACTTGACTGGGATGTGGGATGCCCAGATAGGGCATCTATTACTCTGTAGAACCCTGATGAATGCCATGGTCACAAGCACAACAGTTATGAGACTATTATCTTTGTCTAGGCAGAGACTATTGTAACCTAGACTCAAGTGGTACCAGAGGAATAGATGGATTTCACACAGATATAAAAGTCAGGCCTAAGATGACAAAACCTAATGCCCAAGTGAGACAGAGGTGGGAGTAAAGGACAACTTCCAATTTCCATCTTGAGGAAGGAAAATGGGGGAGTCATTTGCTGAGAAGAGAAAAACAAAAGGAGGAATATATTTAAATGCAAAGTGGTAAGTTCAGTTTTAATACTCGAAAGTCATCAACACTGTGGGGTCTGATGGACAACTGACTATCTGGGCCTGGGTTCAGAAGTAGGATCTGAGCTGGAATATACATTCAGAACCCATCAGCATATCCCAAGTATCTGAAACCAAGGAAGGAGGTAGTATCTGAAAAGATTATATACAGTCAGAAAGGTGCCTAAGTTTAGAGAAACTCCAATAGTTGAAGATAGAAGAGAAAGAATAACAAAATCCAAAGTCAAAGATGTTCAGAAAAAAATTAAAGAGAATGTGATGCCAAGAAAAAGTCTCAGATAGGAGGAATGTTTTACCCGTGAAATGTAAGTGAGAAATCAAGAAGCTTAGAATGAAACTGTGACCTTGGTGAGTATTATTTCTCTAGGGTTTGGGTAGAAATCATGTTGCATTATAAGGAAAATGTGACATCAGTTACTGACAACTATTTCAAGTTTGATTGGAAAAGGGAGAGGACAAATATGGCAGAAATTAGGAGTGGGTTTCATTGGACAACCAGGAGCATAAAGAATTTTTTAGAAAGGAAATGAAGGACATAATGAAAACAAGGTTTTGTGGATATCATTTTCACTAGACTTTGAGAACCTATGGGTAGCAAATATGTTTTCAAACTCCCAAGTTTCATTGTTCTGAGTGTCCACTTCTTTGACTTACAGGAAATGCAAACATTAGAAGTTTCTCCTTCCCCACGTATATCCAAGGCCCTGAGGGTGCTGAGATGAATCCATCCTGGTCATCACTTGCTACCACCCCCATCAGAATCACTCCTTCATGGCCAACCTACTGGCCCCAACATGTCTAATCTAGTACCATTTAGAGCCCAGTGCTCCCACCAGCTGGTCTGGGTGGTTCTGTGAGTTGCAGCTGCCAACCATGCTGCCAGAAAGGCACCCCATGTCACTGGTATGGCTGCCAGAAGCCCTTCAGGGACACAGACCTGATTAAAATGTTCATTTCTGGGGGCTTCCACGTAGGCACCTGCTAATTTACCCAGGCAGAGACTCCTACAAGACGACAACAGCTGTATGAGACCAAGACTGAGACTGAGACCTAGACACAGAGAGAGATGGAGATAGACAGACATAGAGAGGTGTTTACTAAAAATATCTGCCATTTATTAAGTGCTGTTTATTGGCCTGAAAGTTTCCTGTGTACTTTAACTCATTTAATTGGCCCAACAACCCTTTGAGGTAGCTGTAATTATTACCATTCCTATTTTATGGCTGACGAAACAGACATGGAAAAGTGACATTACTTGATTAAGGTCACAAATCTAATAGGTAGAAGGGCAGGGTACATACACAGGCTAGTCTGGCTGTACTCCTAACTACCACTCTCTATTGCCATTTCAACTTTGTGCTGAGAGTGCTTCTACTGCCCCACCAGACTCCTCTTACCCTTACAGTGTTTCTTCCCATCATTTTCTGAAACTTGGCCACAGATTCCATCCTCGCTCATCACAAATATTTTTTATAGCTAGCTTTATGGTGGGGAGGAAATGACTTCCATCTCTTTGACCGATGTAGATTAGTGGAAATCTATTCCAGACAGACTATAGAAGAGGACATGGCTATAGGGGCACGATGTGCATATATCCAGGAATCAGAGAAGCTGGTTATATAAGTCCTCCTACTGCAACCTCAAAGGCCAGGGCTCTAGGAGACCAAATGACCTAGGAGGTGTATATTGATATGACTGAGATGTGTTGGATCAACTGGCATCACCCTCCACCCCCATGTAATAACACTACTATGTCTACAATTTTGTGCTAACTAAGCAGAAAATTTTAGGTCCATAATAATCAGGTTATATTTACATTTTCTTCTTATAGAGACATTTCAAGAACCAGGATCCATTCCCTGCCTAGCTATGGCTTAAAAAATCTTAAGAAGCTTCGGGCCAGGTCAACATACAACTTGAAGAAGCTTCCCAGTCTGGATAAGTTTGCCGCACTCATGGAGGCCAGCCTCACCTACCCTAGCCACTGCTGCGCCTTTGCAAACTGGAGACGGCAAATGTGAGTCTTCCCATGTCCATCCCTTGAGCCCCTCTTGGGCATTTCTTCAATGCAGAGCTTGGTCCAACTTTCACCTATCTGCAGCATGAAGCGAATCCATTTGCAGAGAGACCTCCCTGAGGAAAGCCCTTAGATCAAAGCTTCAGTATTGTGAAGGGTTTCTAATTTTCTTGGAAATGAGCTCACAAAAGAGGGCTATCCACATGGTAGATCATCTTCCCAGTATTAAATGAAGTAACATGAAAAACACCAAGCATAGTGCCTGACTCATAGCTGATGTTTAATGAATATTTGTCCCCTTTTTCCTTGGTACCAATATGGATTTATCCTTCAAGTCTCCGACTCTGGCCCCTATAAATGTCCCAGGGACCAGCAAAGTCAACTCTGGATGAGAGAAGCATAAATGCCATTCCAGAGACTGATGCACCCATCTACAACATATCCCAACCACTCAAAGCTCTGTAATCCATCTTTGGATCTTAGCACATTACAGGGAGGACAAAGTTTGGGACATCTGTTCACTTTGGCTTTCAAGGCTGGTCAGATTTCAGCAAGCCCAGAAAAGCGGGTGATCCAAACAGAGACAAAAACCAGCAGATAACTGGTTAAAAAGACGAAGTAATCATAGGAAGGATCCGGAAAGAATAGAGAGGAAATATTTCAGAGATTGTACATAAATGTTCCAGGCATTTCAAATATCCACTGCAGATAGAATGTACAGGGTATCAGGAGTTCTCAAAGTCCTCATTTTCCCCTGATCTCACTGACACAATCCACATAATACATATGTGGATGTCACACTCAAGGCATCAGATGATGCCTCGCCACACTCCTGTATAGTACCCCAACACTAATACAGCTTCCTTGTGTTGTCATTTCACTATACAGGATAGTCTCCTCTATTGTTCAACCTTTAACATACACTCACCTGCCCATGTAGACATAGCCCCTGCTCAAAAAGCAAGATAAAACAAAAACAAAAACAGTATATATCCTAAAATGTTTTCATAGTAACTAGGAGTCCACACATACCCATTTGAAGGATTTGCAAAAAAAAAAAAAAAAAAGGGGGGGGGGCTACTTTCAGAAATAGCATGCATCACTGAAAAACTATCCAGAATTGGACACTCCTCACACATTAGCTCCAGGGCCAGGGAATTTCTTCCTAAAGACTAGAATCAAGAGGTGTAAGGGCTTGGGCTGAAGCACACAAGGTTTGAGCTTTTATATTCTACTAAGAGTTATTTCCAGCTGGGACAAGAAAGATACCAATTTACTAGCAAAACCCTAGAACTGAATACCTTTCAGCAGAAATGTCCAAAGATGTTAAGATTACTGTAAGAGCTTCATGTGATATGCTGCCTGGCCCAGTGCTCACATGTCACAGGAGTATGTTACTTAAGTGTGTTGCTCATACTCCTTTGGTCTTGCCACCCTCTGGTAGCATAGATGCAGCCTCAGGTTCTTCCCAAACAGAAATCTTCAGGTCTGTCTTACGTTGTCCCATGACCTTCCCTGGTTGCCCCCAGATCACCTGGCTCTCACCCTTTCTAGGACCCTATTGTAATTGACCATCAGTGCCTATCTGGTATAGCAAAAGAGAGGCTCTCCCCTCTTCTAAGAAGAGATGTCAAAACAGTAACAAATATTGCTGTGGGCTTTTACTCCTTATATTTAACAAACTCACACCCACAAACACAAAATAAACTGGTTATATATTCATGAGATAATTGCAGGATTTTTTTTTTAATGGGGTCATTTCATCCTATACCATAGTAGGTGCAGTTTAGTAATGAGATTCTAACTTAAAGTTGTACAGTGCAATTGTTCTTACAATCTGCATTTGGAAACAACACTCAAGATGTAAGATTAGGCCCTTGTGAGTGTGAGGTTTTGGCCCAGGGCCATCCTGGACTCTCAAAGACCTGGTTAACCACACCCCTCATCTATCCTTGAACCATTTATCTCTGTCTTAGTTTGACACTCAGCTTGTGAAGATATTTTGCTCATTATGTGATTTCAGTTTTATTTAGGCCTTCTCTTCACAACTGGATTTTAAATTGATACACTGTGGCATATACATCTACGTACCCACACAGGGCCTATGCCCCAGCGTGAACTAAATAACCACCATCATCTCTCTTGGTATTGCTCGTATTTGCTAAGTTCTCACTGCCAGGCCCGGTTATACTTTGCACCTTTATGTCAAAATTCTTACAAAGGCAACAGTATGTTTATTCCCTTCTCACAGAGGCACAAACTGAGGCTCAGAGACAGTAAATAATTTGACCAATACCACCCAACTCAGATCCAAACCTTCTGTTTTGTTTCCAAACTCAGGCTCTAGGCCTCTCCACTACACACTTCCCAACCATCTGTGCATTGATTTATCAAGAACACCATTTTTTTAAATGACCCTAAACTGAACTCCCAACTCTTTGGGATGTTTGTTATTTGCTAAGGTACTGCAGAGGCAACACTATATTCCCTCATTTCTAGTTTTGTTTCTATTCTTTTCTAACAGACATATATTGTTTACATTTTCCACATTCATGTGGCTGGATCATTTCTGTTTCAGAAAAGGGAAACATCAATATTTAAAATATGTTAGTAACATTATCAACAGTAAGAATCTTCACAGAAGCCAACCCAAGCTCCAGAAAGTAAAGGCTGACTCTAGATGGTTAAGTCAGATCTGTTTCTAAGAACAGAATTGCCATCTGTAAGCACAGGTTACTTACTTTTCTGTTCTTAAAATCGGGCTGCTACTAATCTAATGACAGGGTTTAGGAGTTACAAGTTAGATGAAGGACTAAGTGATTCTCTTATCTCCCCTAGGCCCATCTCTGAGCTTGCCTCACCTTTCTTGTAAGATCTCTAACTGAACCAAAAGATTTTCTATAATTTTCAATTACATGTTAAGTTCATTGTTTCTCTCCTTTCATGCAACCTGTTAGTGATGGGAGAAGCCCAACTGGTCTCTAAAATCAAAGAGGACACATTCTCTTGGGGGGAGGGAGTCCCTTGAGCCAAGGGACAAAGACTTCCTGGCAATTCAATTCACTTCCCAGAGGGGAGAAAAAAAAGGAAAGGGTTCTCCCTAACAGCTCCTTCTGATAGAGTTTGATAGAGGAAAGTTCAGTCCATGTATGTCGGAACACTTAGCCAGGACCCCTCTAGTATCAAATGCAAACTTTACTTCCTCCACTCCCCCAGATACTCTCTCCTTATAGGAAATTCTTTCAAGAGTTTAACACCACTTCCCTACTCATCTGAGATTATGTTAGGGTTCCAGAGAAATCAAGTCCCTTAACATTGCTGTAAGTTTACTTTTCAGGGATGGAGAGTAGGAGTAAGTGATATGTGTTTATATGAAATTTTTTCCATCCAAAAAGAGACCCAGTGTCAAGTTGCTTTCAAACACAATTGTTACCCCATCTCTACACCCACTGTCCACCCACATGGGTAGAATAGTTATCATCTGCTTTTCATTTAAAATCCCTTCTATATGCACCTCTATCCTGTTGACTAGGCCTCTTGCTCATTTGGGTCTAACAGAAAAACCAAGACAGAAAGGTGAGCCCAAGAAAGGACAGCTTCCCAGGGACTGAGTTATAATCTTGGAATAAATTAGACCCCGCCTTGCAACCTATGTTTGCTCTCCCAGCACTTACTAGTAAGCTATTTACTATGACAGAGCCAGGTTTACCTTGCAGACCAATATATACCCAAGGCCTATTGTGGCTCCTGGGAAATGAGCTAATAGAGATTAGGACCTTCAGTAACATCTCGGCCAAATCAGCAGACCTCCCACTAGCCTCAGTACCAGAGAGCCGGGGAGAGGCACTAGCTGGGAACGGACTACAGACTCTACTCCTCTACTTTATGTAGATTTAAAAAAGCAAGTAAGTTCTCCTTTCAGTTCATAAACAGTACAAATCTTCCAGCAACATGAGTAGAGAGTGGAGGAATAGGGTTATATCCTATTCAGGCATATTAACAGATAGCTGAATAGAAACGGGGAAAGCAAAGGGTGGAGTAGATATTAGGTCTGTAAATTATTTGCACTTAACAGCAAAGCTTAGCTAGTCCCAGGCGCCTTCCTCCCACATTCAGGTTGTGGCCAGATGGTTTCCCCAGTGGGCCATCCAACTCTAGGAATATATACATGAGTTCTTCTGTTCATTTACAGTAAGCACCATTAACCCTTGAGCTTAGCCTCAAGGGCAGACAGACTGAGAAGAGAAAAAAAAAATCTCAGGAAGAAACCCAATCATTTCTACCCTGTGCAAAAACAGTGATGTATTTGCCTTTCTGGATTCAGGTTGTTGATTCTGTTCCTTTTTGTATTTTTCTAGCACTGAGCTTCATCCAATTTGCAACAAATCTATTTTAAGGCATGAAGTTGATGATATGACTCAGGCTAGGGGTCAGAGAATCTCTTTGGCAGAAGACGAGGAATCCAGTTACACCCAAGGATTTGACATGATGTACAGTGAACTGGACTATGACTTATGCAATGAAGTGGTTGATGTGACTTGCTCCCCTAAGCCAGATGCATTCAACCCATGTGAAGATATCATGGGGGATGATATTCTCAGAGTCTTGATATGGTTTATTAGCATCCTGGCCATCACAGGGAACATCATAGTACTGATGATCCTGATTACCAGCCAATACAAACTCACAGTTCCCCGGTTCCTTATGTGCAACCTGGCCTTTGCTGATCTCTGCATTGGAGTCTACCTGCTGCTCATAGCATCAGTTGATATTTACACCAAAAGCCAATACCACAATTATGCCATCGACTGGCAAACTGGAGCAGGCTGTGATGCTGCTGGCTTCTTCACAGTCTTTGCCAGTGAGCTCTCTGTCTATACTCTGACAGCCATAACACTGGAAAGATGGCATACCATCACCCACGCCATGCGGCTAGAATGCAAAGTGCAGCTCCGCCATGCTGCCAGTGTCATGCTGCTAGGCTGGATCTTTGCTTTCACCGTTGCCCTCTTTCCCATCTTTGGCATCAGCAGCTACATGAAGGTGAGCATCTGCCTGCCCATGGATATTGACAGCCCCTTGTCACAGCTATACGTTATGTCCCTCCTCGTGCTCAATGTCCTGGCCTTTGTGGTTATCTGTGGCTGCTATGCTCATATCTACCTCACAGTGAGAAACCCCAATATTGTGTCCTCCTCTAGTGACACCAAGATTGCCAAGCGCATGGCTATGCTCATCTTCACAGACTTCCTCTGCATGGCACCCATCTCCTTCTTTGCCATCTCTGCCTCCCTCAAGGTGCCCCTCATCACTGTGTCCAAGTCCAAGATCCTATTGGTCTTGTTCTACCCTATCAACTCCTGTGCCAACCCCTTCCTCTATGCCATCTTCACTAAGAACTTCCGCAGGGATTTCTTCATTTTGATGAGCAAGTTTGGCTGTTACGAAATTCAGGCCCAGACTTATAGAACAGAAACTTTATCCACTGCCCACAACTCCCATCCAAGAAATGGCCACTGCTCTCCACCTCCCAGAGTTACCAATTACACGCTTATCCCTCTAAGTCATTTAGCCCAGAAATAAAACATAATGTGAAAATGTATCTCAGCAATGAAGGACACCTCAAGTTTCACTTTTGAAGTACATGCCATGGCATAGCTGTCAGAGTACTTCTACATACTTCATCCCATTTAATCTTCCTAGCACACCTGTAAGGTAAATTGCTCAGGAACTATTACTCCATAAAATAGATTAGGAAACTCCCTTAGATGGATTAGGAAGCTGAAGTAGTAACAACATTCATAATTAATACAATGCTATACTACATTTGTGTTATGCTTTATGATGTTCACAGTGCTTTTGTTCAGATCATCCCAATTGATCTCTATCAAACCAGGATTATTCTTGCACTTTTATAGACAAGTAAATCAAGACTCAAAAAATTAAGTCACTTCTTCCAAATGGCTTGGCTTACAAGAAGCAGAGCCACAATTAGGTGTTCCAGTTCCAAGGGAAGCAGCGCAATGTTCATTCATTCATTCAACAAATATTTAGAGTACCTATGCAATGGCTTTGTTATGTGTCAGCTTCAATAAGCTAAACTACATTTCCCAGAATTCCCTATGTGCTTCTCATGATGGGCCACAGGGAAGATTCTTGGGAAAAGAGATTAATGGAAACTCTAGCCATTTTGTCACCCCTACACTTTGTTGCTGATCTGCTGATTCAGCTCACTGCTATGGAGCAGCCACTAGGACTGCAAATGATCTATCTTCTCCTGGACCCTCCAGGCTCTCTGACTCCTGGGCCAGGTACATGTGCTTCATTCCATGATGAAGAACCTTGGCTGCTGCAGAATTCTTTTATGACCAAGACAAGAAGCAACAAGATGGAAATGCGGATCAGTTTGATCTTATGCGGTTCCATCTCATGCTGTGGCTTCTAGCATGCTGGTGATCTTCCCTTTATCACTGCCTTCCTTGTGGACGTAAGCTCCAACATCAGATGCATGCCTGGTTCTACTTCTTTAGTTAAACCCTAGTTTGTAAAAGATAGAACCTACGATATGGCATGTATGTAGATTATAATATTAAGAGCATAGCACCATTGGAATTAGAGCTGAGATTTTATCCTAAATCCATGGTAATCCACGATACTATACTATCTCTCCAGGCTCAATTTATTCCTCTGTTAATTGGAGTTGGTTAGAATTCCTAACTGTTGGGCTTATTGTAAGAATTGGATAAGAAAACCTTAAGTGCCTTAGTGTTTTAACAGGCTTGGTGAATTTCAGTTTAGTTTCCCTTTCTCCCCCCATACCAATGCCCAGTTCTCCTGAACCTTGATCTAGAACTCATTCCATTATATTATATTGTTCATAATAAGTAACTATACTTCATATCTATTTTCCTGAAAGACCCAATCTAGAAAAACTTGGATCATAAATACCAACACTGAATCTCCACCAAGCACTGTTCCAGAACCACCTCACAAAGCTCTGAGTCTCCTCTCAGAGTATCCTCTTTCCACGTTGAACCCAATCCTTCTTCCTTGTGCCTTATGGCAAACATTTCATAACTTTGTCCCAAATTAACTAACAAGGGAGTTCTTACAGAGCTAGAAGAAAAAGCAATCATTTCTGTTTATATGCCCTGGCATCATCTCGATCTGTTGCAAGCATCAAGTGAACAATAGAACAGTTATCTTTAGGAACAGTCTAGACCAGGGTGTCCGGCTAGCTCAGTTGTTTATATACCCAAGTGTTGATTTTGGCTTAGGTCATTTCTCACTGTTCATCAGATGGAGCCCCTTGTCAGCCCTCTGAGAGTGCAGAGCTTGTTTAGGATTCTCTCTCCCCTTCTCTCTCTCCCTGACCCTCCCCCACTCACAGTCTCTCAAAATAAACTTTTAAAAAATAAAAAAAATAATAATCTAGACTTATGCTCTTTAGTACTCTAGCCACATATGTGTGCTGAGCACTGGAAATATGGCTAACCTGTATGAGATACGCTTTAAGTGCAAAAGACACACTTGATTTCAAATAGTGCAAAGGAAAATAAAGGATGTATAGTAGCTCACTCATTTTTTTTACTGACTACTACTAGTTAGAACAATACTATTTCTAACATATTAAGTATTGAAAATTAACTTCATCTACTTCTTTTGACATTTTTAAATGGAGCTACTAAAACATTTAATATTACATATGTAGGTCATGTTTGTGGCTCATATTATGTTTCTATTGGAGAACACTGGTCTAACACTACATGAAAATAAAGCACTTTCATTTAGCATTTTCCCTCTCTGGCCCCCACATCATTTTGTCACACTGTTGGGTGTCCCAGCTCCATCTGCAGCCATATTTCATCCTTGTTTGTGTCCAAAGGGAATAGGTATCTGAATTTGGACTCAAAACCAAGTAGCAGCTAAATTAAAACTAGGATACAGTATTAATTATTTTGCAACATAGCTGTTGATGACACACTGGTTTAACAGAGTGGTTCTCAGAGGCAAAAATATGTTTAAAGATAAATACACACCAAAAGAAGCTCATAAGACTTTTGTTCCATCATTTTGTCACTATAACACTTCCTGGTAAGAGAGAAGACTTTTCTCAAAAAAGCAAATGTATTTATAGAGAGTTAAATTTAGTGCTTCTAAACTCTTAAGTCTTAAGGGAAAAACACTTCCTACATTTCCTGTATTTGAATAAAAACAGTTGGGTCCAGTGTATCACTCTTTTCCC